>NC_056726.1:105673626-105872369 GCF_019279795.1 Protopterus annectens
CAATCATAGTGTTCATACTGTCTTTGCTGATGTATGCCTCTGGCAGTATATTATATTCTGGATATAGCTAACACTCTCTGGCTCCACTGTCACCTCCAAAACTGCCAATGGATGTTCTCATGACTATGGATGAAGCTTACTTGTTTCTAATGTGGGTAGACCTCCTGGGCAACCCACTCAGTGTCCCATAATTCAATGTTAGCCCACTACAGTGTAATCTTATCATGTGTAACACTTACTCATGGCTGAACACAGCACAGTAGATGGCATAATTCTGCTGGAAAATCACATCAGGGGCCACAGTGACATTATCACACATGCATTCAGCATGCTACACTGTTCCCAGAACCAGCAGCCACCAGACCTGTCACTTCAAGGCTACATGGTACAGCCAATGCTCCACCCTTAGACTCTTCACTCCATCAGCAGAAGAAATTATCCTTGACATCTCACAATCTCCTAACCATGTGTGTGTGTGCTTACCCCAGACCCCACCCATGACCCTTACACTTATGCTAGAATTGCAGACACATGGGATTCTGCCTTTTATCTGTGCAAATGATAATGAATGAGCCCTGTCAACCTCTCTAGTTAATGTGGGTATGGTAATGTCTGACATGCAGTGTTACCAGTCAATGCAGTTTAATGCATAGCATATGTGTGCAATTGCATGCATCAGTTTTGTTCTGTGTTTGTCTTTCATGGCCTATAGCTGTGGACTAGATGTCACCTCTTTGACAGTGCCTTGTGGTATTGCACATCCCTCTGCCTTGCATGAGGGCTCCATTCAGCTGGTTATTCCATTGACTCCACACTCAGCTCCTCCTTTGCTGCTGACAAGAGGTATATCAGCCAGTGCAATAGGCTCTTTTGTTGTAACTGTTTTTGTTGTACCATGTTATGCACTATGGCACAGACCACAAATGTATTATTTCTGATCTCCATAAAATATTGCAGTACACTACCAAATATATCGGTGCAGCAAAAATGAGTCTTCAGCAGTCTGAACACACATATGATGATGTTCCATATCAGTGATAGTGTAGTGCTGTGCATCATGTCTGCTATGGTTTGGAGGTTGTGGATGTAGGACATCAGCTATGACTCTAAGGCATATCCAGTACCACCTGCAAAACACAACATCAAGCATTATTTTGAGTTGTCCATTACCACTGTCCATGGTACTGAACCTTCCCATCTTCTATTGTTGGCAATGAATATAGCTATCAACTAGAAGACCTAGTGGAAAGTTCACTACATGAAATACTGGCACCGGTCACATATGCATCAGATATGGGAATCATGGGAACTATCCATATGGTGGACAGACAAATCATATATAATTCCCTGTGCATTGTAGAACACCCACAGTTGATGGAGACATATTTCCAGTTAATACTCCAGATGCCATATGGAGCAGGTTAGGCCTTGATTGCAATGTGAGTGCAGTCATTGGCTGCAGGACCTCAGGTTAACAGGCTATGTTGCAGAATGCCTACATAGTGGTGGCTCTGTTGTTAAGTCTGTGGAAACCAAATATGTTCCTTCATGTGCATCACCATCTTATCAAGGAGCTGTTGTTTGATTTGCTAGGCTGAGGTCTACAAAATTCTTACCATATCCTTTGGCAGCTGCTGAAGGGTCCCTGTAGCAAAGATGATTAATGGCACACAAAACTTGTGTCTACTGGGATAAGCTGTCCATCCATCTAGCTCCTATATGATGTCTCTGTCCACACAATAGTGGTAGACTATGTCACAGTCATGGTGATGCAAGTAAGCTCATGAAAGCTCATGAAAGAATTTTAAGTGATGAAGAGAGCAATAGTGTGTAACATCATGGACTGTGGCTTCCAAGGTGGCATATCAGCATGAGCAAAACCTCTGTTCACTGAAAAATCATGTTGAAATGGTGGTGTTGTGATAAGCTGACCACTATAGCTCATTGTGTAAATTTTACAAATTTCTGAATCACAGTGGCATGTGTGATTTCATCATCTAAATGTGTCATACTTCTTATTACCATACTGGCTCTGATTTTGATGTCAGTTAGTGGTCATTTAGTTAGCGGTCATTATTTGCAATGCATAATGCTCTATTTTTCTGCTACCAAGGTCACACTACATGGGTCTATGAATCACCCTCTCCCTGCACATCACCACATGCACCATGGTATTGCACCGCATGCACTGTATGTGTGGTATATGTTTCTGAACCCATCCTTATCTACCTACAGCTCCACCTTAGTAACATATGCTAATACCTCTGCCCCTAACCATGTGCCTTACCTTAAAAACACTTTTATAACACTACCACTACAACCACACACACACACACACACACACACACACACACACACACACACACACACACACACACACATGCACACATCCATGCAACACTAAGTTTATTCCCAAAACCTGACCCTAACTAACCCTAACAACATATAACCACACACAAATTAAATCTATCCCATATCCTAACTGTAAAACACTCACACTCACACATACACTAGATCTATCCCCTTAACTAGCCTTTACCCTAAACTCCTAAACCTAAAACACACACACAAACTCACACATACAGTAATCCTTTTCCCTTACCTAACCCCTTCTCTAAGAATAAAATACACGCACCCACACACAAACTCCAACCCTACCACAAAGCAGCTTACCTTTGTTGGCTAACCCAAAAGTCCTCAATCCACCATTTACACAAACTGCCCTTTGCAAAAACACACTATAGTTCACTTAGTCACATATATAACTGTTCTACCAAGTGACATGCAATAATATATTTTGTATACATAGATGATACAGATATAAACATAGATATAGCTATACATAAGAATATATGTATGTGTTTGTGTATATCTATACACACACACACACACACACACACACACACACACACATATATATATATATATATAGAGTGAGAGTGTGTGTGTGTGTGTGTGTGTGTGTGTGTGTGTGTGTGTGTGTGTGTGTGTGTGTGTGTGTGTGTGTGTGTGTGTGTGTGTGTGTGTGTGTGTGTGTGTGTGTGTGTGTGTGTGTGTGTGTTATATGACTCATTGCTGCATGCACTTTGTAGCATTCTAAAATGGTGGTAATTTTTGTCTGTGGTATAGTTGGTCAGTTACGTAATGGTTAAACTTCAGCAGACCAGTCATTACATAATTCAGGGTTTTTCCCCATTTCTTTGAGTCTGTGCAAATTTAGAGTTACTATATTTAATTTCTGGGGGGGGGCAAAGCCCCTTACTTAAAAGTGTTTTGTTTACGCTTTGATAATTGTAAATGTCACCTATTGGTTTACATTTGCAATTATTTTTTTAGATGTTTTAGGTGGTGATAAATGGTAATGTTCAAATTTTGTCCAATAGTTTGTGTTTCAAACACCCTCATCAGTTATTATTGATTAAATACAAATATACAGATGATAGACAGACA
Source organism: Protopterus annectens (assembly GCF_019279795.1). Lineage (NCBI taxonomy): Eukaryota > Metazoa > Chordata > Ceratodontiformes > Protopteridae > Protopterus > Protopterus annectens. Next base: position 105,677,077 of record NC_056726.1, read on the forward strand.
GATAGATAGATAGATAGATAGATAGATAGATAGATAGATAGATAGATAGATAGCTATAGACGTGTATATGTGGGTGTGTATGTATGCATGTAACTGAACTAAAGTGAATATGTCCACTAATTTTATAAAATATTAAAATAAAAAGGACAAAGACAGTTTGTGGAACACAAGCAGAACAAATGAGAGAAAAACAAGTGTTTTTGTCCTTTACTTACTTGCTAAAATGCGTCTGTATACATTGCTTCCTTCACGAATATTTATTGACATACAAAGAAATCCATAAAATATAAAATCAAGTATTTGCCAACTCATTTCTTATCCCATTTAACTGACATTTAATATTCAAATAAATCTGCCAAAATAACTGTATCTAATCTAAAAATGAAACCCATATTACCGCCTGACAATTTAAAGCAATGTTTTCAAACACAAAAGATGTACTTTGTTAAAAGCAAGACATGTATTGGTATGCAAAAAAGTGTGTTATACTCTTACTTTCCTTGAAATTAATTCATATATCTAAAATTCATTTTTTCAACATAGGACTTATCTTGCTTACATAAAATGATCTGCAAGATGAACATGAGTCCACTTATATGACATAATCAGTATTACAGTTACTGGCTAATATATGATCTCCTAGTTATGGGAACAAAAAATATGGATGATTAGAAACACATTTACACATTTTACAAAATCCAGAGGCAAATGTTAAGTTTCTTTTCAGAGTAGCTACACCACCAGTTATGTTTCTATGCCTCTTTTTAAAAAAAATATTTAAAGTTGTCTCCCCTGAAAAAAACACAGGGATTTTCCACCAGGAGATCTTCCTAAGTAGTCATACAAAACATTCTCTTATATCATCATTTTAAGGTTAAAGATATCCTACCCTCTGTGCCTTTATCCCATGACATTATGAATTATTTCATGTATATAACCATGTTTAATTGGTGGAAATTTCTACCTAAACGCTTATGAAAATTACACCTACATTTTCTCAGCAATTTCCTTATTATAACTTCCATTTTTGAAATTTCTGTGTTAAATATGTAGTCTATCTTGGAATATCCAGTTCTTATTAATTGATTTAAAAATATATACAATTTGATTTCTAATTGTATTAAATATCATGATTCTGAATATACACTAACAATATTAGTAGGAATGATTGCTCTATTTTTATGCATTTTGTCAATAATATGTTTTCACTAACCTTTTTACATATCTCAACATATTCCTCAGAATAATTTAACATAAACATCAGCTAACTAGAGCTATTATTGCAATAGTCCACAATCTCTTGAAGGATTGCTGAGTTCCCCTCCACACACACATTACATAATACAATATTATATATTTATATATTATATATATATATATATATATATATATATATATATATATATATATATATATATATATACATATATATATATATATATATATATATATATATATACATATACACACATATAAATAATATATAAAAATGTGTGTGTGTGTGTGTGTATGTATGTGCATGTATGCATGCATATGTAACATGCAACCATAACATTTTGATGATATGTGTTTTCACTGACAGTGGTAAAGCTTGTACAGCTGATTAAACATCAGTTGTTTGAAAAGTACTGACTATTTAGTAAGAGATTGTGGTACAGTGGGTATTTGGGAATATTCCCTTTATCCTCTGTAGTGTGACCTTGGTGCTGTTATATATAACTTCAGAAGGAGTGAGGGTAGATTGTAGATTGATGTTTTTGTGTTTTGATGGTTACTGTTCAATGATTTGAGGATTGCTGAGAACTTCTTTCAATGAGAAGTTATGATTCCGTGTGTGTGTGGGAGACGGGGCATGTCCACACATACATACACACACACACACACATATATACACACACACACACATACACACACACACACACACACACACACACACACACACACACACACACACACACACACACACACACACACACACACACACACACACACACACACACACACACACACACACACACACACACACACACACGTCATCAATAAAACAATTATAGAGTAAAATGCTGTATATACACTCTACCTGATAAACATTTTTCTTCTCAAAGACCCATCACTATATTAGTGAAAATGGAGACCATTGCATTCCCTATAGTCACTCCAGATATTTGATTATAGTATACTTTATTAAAGAGAAAGATAAAATAGCTGTTAATAATCTAGTCACTGCTTGCACCAATTCTTTGCTTAATGACTTATTCTCCAACAAAAACTCTTGAGCCAACTTAACTCATTCATCCTGTGGTAGTGCTGTGAACAATGACTTTATGTCCAAAGAAATTAATAATAATTCATATATTGCTTCTGAACTCCTTACTTTTTCAGCAAAATGAAATCAATCGTTTATTTATAATGGCATTTTTTACCAATAAAGTGTTCAAAAACGTGTCAACTAAGATAGTGAAATGTTCTTATTTGGCATAGCTAGCAGACACTATAGGTCAGAAAGTCAGAAACTAGCATTTTGTACCTTTGTGCACTTTAGGTATTCAAAAAAGAGATAACATGTCTAGCAGTGCTACAAAATTCATACAAGTCATCATTAAATCTGCCTGAGCAAAATGTTTCAACTAATATCAAATCAGTTTTATTTTGTTTATTATAGTAGTTCACTGATCTCAAAGACCATTTGCAAGCACTAGCTGTGGTATCTTGTAATACTTAAAAATATAACTTAAAGAAACTTCTATATAAATATTTTTATTTTTATAACATTCCAAACATTTTCAAAGTATAGACATTAGTATCCACAATATCGTCTGGCCCATTTGTCCACCTTCATAAAATGTCTTTGAAAGTCATTGCTTTATCAAGTCAATAAAAGTCATGCTTACTCAACTTGTGATATGTTTCAGGCATAAATGCATTTAAAAAAATTCTTAATATCAGTTTAACAAACTTTTGAATGCCTGTAATGTAGAGTGTAATACTGGTGTATAAAATCTCAGGTTCTGAACCATACTTGAAATTACATTCTCCTAAACACCAATATCATGTAAATATTTCAGATTTATATTCCTATAAAATAACTTTAGAAATGTTACTATTAGTTACCCTAGAACATCTTGCAGATATAAAATTCAAAATATTCAGCAAAAACATTTATTATTTTAATGAAAATGGTCTTGAAGACAAATTCACTACTTTATAGACATGCACATCTATGTTCCTCCTCTGTTTTATCAATAATGCTGACAGTTATTCAAGTGAACACTATTAATGTTTGAAAATGTCTATTTTAGACACTGCTGTTGCTGCTGATGTTGCTGGTTTTGTATCCAGAAATAACACTTTTGTTGTTTTCTTTGTAATTAATGTTTTCTCCTTTGTGGATTCCAGTCCTTTAGAACCTCAGATCCTTGAGTCATTAATAAACTAGGGTGACAAATTGGATAAAGTCCTTAGTTCTGTTTTTCACCCAGTCATGGTGTCCTCCTCCTTGAAACCTCAGCAGAGAAAACATCTAGACAATTTTGTCATCTATTATGTATTTATATTTGATTCAGGACACTCAGACACATCTATGGTGACAAATGGAAAAGCTACCTTATCTTCTAGGACTGCATTGTTCATATACTGTTTATAGGTCTCCCCTCCTTATGTTCATTCCAGTCCTTCAAATTTTACTTTCAATTTGGCCTTATGTTGTAACACACATTCTGCAACACTTTATTGATATGAGCTTTTAAACTAATAAATAAATAAATACTTGGGCTCTTTAATTGTGCATTCACTATTAGAATAGCATTTTATGGGCTCAGATTTTCTTGTCATTAAAACAAACCAAAAGAGACTAAACAAAATATAGTACAGAAACCTGAGAAATTGAAAACTCTGTTTTATTGCTATGGATAGCAAGAAACAAGCCATGAAAGCATATTAGTCCCTTTAGTTTTATATACAGGTCAGGCATACTTTTAGAAACCAGAGGAGAAGTTGTGGAGAGCAATTAATAAAGAGTAGAAGGATTTCATCTGTGAGGGGAAGAGAGTAAGTGTTAAGTGGAATAAGATGATCATTCCAATGGAACAAGGTGATTTGGGATTACCTAATTTGAAGGGTTATTTTAGAGCTACTCAGTTAAGGCTCTTATACATAGCACAAACAGAAAGCTAAATTTCAAAGTGTAAATGGATGATGATAAAACAGGGGAGAAGTTTAAGAAATAAAGAGAGTCTGGGATGTTGAAGGAGAATAACAACAACCATACAGAATGTTATACTCATAAATTAGTAGAAAGTATTCAAAGAACTAAGCCAACATAGAAATGGAGAAAGGAGATTCTGTGAGTTGGGAAGACTGACATTAGGGATACAGAGAATAGAGAAAAGGGTGGTGGAATTTACTGGAGAAAACCGGCAAAGAAACCAGTGTATTGGGAACAAATAATTAGAGAGGAAATGTAATAGAATGGGAAAAGGCCAAGAACTAATTTGGAATGCAGTCTAAAGACCGCCTTCCCTATCAAGGATTGATATCAAAGTATAGCAAAGAGAAAGGAATAGAGGGATGCTAAGTGAAAGACCAGCACTGGTAGAGTTTTTAGTAGAATCTGGAACAGAAGCTGCTGTTAAAAAATGAATAACTAGTAGGGGATATAAAATATGGCATGGTAACTAAATGAATCTATCAGAGGAAGTCAGAGAGGATTGGGAAGAAGAACTGGATAACCAATTCACAAAGAAATAATAGGAGAATATGATTCCCAAATATGTAACAGTCTAGAAGATTTAGGATCTTTGCTTGGCAGTGTTTGCATAAATATTTTTATACCCCAAGCAGATTCTAGAGAATCTTTCCTCAGGTAGATTGCAAATATCAAATATGTGATTGGGAAGGAAGTGATAACTGGGAACATATATTTTGGCAGTGTAATGAGTTGGCAGACTTTCAAAATTCCCTTCAGACTACTCTGTCAGAAATACTGGGTGAGGAAATTGGAGCAACTAAGGAAATGATTTTTCTGAGCTGTAATACAGAATCGGAATTGCCTGGACATAGTAAGGCCTTGCTGAGTTTAATTCTGGTGACTGTCAAAAAAGCAAATACTAGAAAATAGAAATCAGAGTCTAAACCAACCATACAAGAAGTAATAAATATAGTAACAGAGATAAAAGAACTGGAAGTATGATATTTAGAAAAGTGTTGGAGCAAATTGCACAGAAAAAACTGGAATTGTGGGAAAATGCATGCAGAATAATGTTTTGGAGGAGGAGAAGGAGTGACGCTTAATAGAAGGCAGAAATTGAATGAGCTATGAAATGTTTGACTGACAATGACTGTGTTGAAGATTATATGTAATATATAATGTTTGCAGCTGAAAATATGTTAATATGGTTTGTTTCCATTTATATAAATGTGTGATTGTCTATGTCATCATCATCATCATCAGACCCCTTTTTCCCATTTTCTACGTAGGGTCGGGGTATTGTTTTAACTGTCACTATCTCTCTTGATTCAATGCAATACTCCTGCCTTCTTCAACACTCATGCCTGACTGTCACAGATCTTCTTTCGCACAATCCATCCCCCTCTTTGCTGGACATCCTCTTTTCCACTTACCTTCTTCCTGTCTGTGCCAAATCTTCTTCATCGGATTGTCTTCAGCTTTTCTGCACATATCCATACCACTGTAATCTGTTCTCTTTGATCTTTTCTGCAATTGGAGCTTCTTTGGCTTCTGCTCTTATGTCATCATTTCTTCGTCTGTCCCACGGTGTGCATCCTGCCACCCTTCTGGGGCATTTCATTTCCATCACCTCTAGTTTCTTCATCTACTCTGCCTTTCCTGCCCAGGTCTCTGTATCAAACAATAGTACTGCTCGCACTGCTGTCTTGTACACATTACATTCCAGCTTCTTTGGCATTCTTCTGTCATAGACTACACCTGAGACTCTATGCCAGTTGGCTATCTTTGACCTCTTCATTCAGACTTCCCTTCTCCTCAACCACCCCTCCAAGATACTTGAAGCTAGTTACTTGTTCCACTATCTTTCCTTCTATCTCAGTTCTCAGCTTCTTCTGGTTTCCCCAATTTGCTACCATCTCAACTCTTTTCTGTCAACCAAGCTTGAACAATGCTACAATAACGTAAGCAAATTTGCAACCAACCAACACTATAGATCACATCACTGCCTGTACCTAAAACAACTAAACTGTCTCAAACTAAATAATTCTCTGTTGTCCTCACAATTAATTACAACCTTCAGACTACTACTATGTATCCCTGTAAAAGTCCCATCTCTTCACTCCATTATTCAATCTTACACTGTTAAGAGACCACTACACTTCAGTGACAAATCATTAATCTCCATAAATAAACCTAACAATGCAGGATACTCCCTGTATTCACACCGCATTGTTAACAGCAGGAATACCATCTCATTCCCCTTAAGAACAGACTGCAACCTGAAAGGCTTTAAATGCCACTTGAAGCAATGCCTGATAAATGGCTCTGTACCTGCACTGCCCCTGGTTAAACTGGTACTAATAAAACTATATGAATCTGTGCCATACCTTTCTGCTGCATGAAACGTAAAGCGCTATTATCACAACTATACCCTCCTCGATCATCTCATCTCCTTTATCTTCCTCGCATATCCTTCCTTTCTTCCTTCTTTGGGCTGCTCTAACTTTTTACCTTATCTTATCATGTCCTAGATTTTGAACAAATATTCATGCATAAAACCTGACAATCTTTGTATACTAATGATATTGCACTGCATATACACACCTGTGTTTAAAAAATGTTCATATATATAACCCATGTAACTGTTTTTTTAACACAAAAATCTTCCTTTATTTTAAACATAAAATTCCATAATAGTTCTTAGGTTCATAGGTTCATAGTTAGGTACTAGGCTGTCAGTCTTAGGGCCTATACAAGCCCAGCCAAAAAGGTACCCTGGCTTTTGCCACCCAAGAAAATTATTTTCCTGTGCCACTGTCGAGCAGAGCCACAAAAGTGATCCCCGGGGTGAATTTCCTATTTCCCATCCACTCATCAAGATTTTTCTTGAAGAGTGCTATAAGTTTTCAGTAAATAAAAAGGAGCAAGCACAATTATATTTTAATCAAACCTGTTTGTGAATGATGTAACTGATGTCAAGGATGTCTGAATAGTGGAACTGTTTCTCATGAATGAAACTGACATTAAATGATGAAACAATGCAAATGATGTCCGTGATGTCTGTATAATAGCACTTTTTTCCCTGGGCCTCGCCAGAAAAAGGGCACTGTTCCTTCAGACTTTTCATTAAAGAAATGCCAATAAATAAATGCATTTTCCCATTTCTTTTTTCCTTCTTCATGTCTCTCCTAAATTCATTTGACATAATTTTCTTATGTTTTCCTACACATATGCACATATTATTGCAATCTTGATCTTCTCTGCAACTGGAGTTACTTTGACTTCTGCTCTAATGTCATTATCTCTTAGTCTGCCCCATGGTATGCATCCTGCCACTCATGTCAAGCACTTCATCTCCATTTCCTCTAGTTTTCTCAACTGCTCGGCTTTCACTGTCTAGGTTTCTGTACCACACAGCAGTACTGGTCACACCACCATTTTGTACACCTTACTTTTCAGTTTCTTTAGCATTCTTCTGTCATACTCCACCCCTGTCACTCTGTGTCATTTAGCTAAAGTTCATCTTATTGTAGCTTTGACCTCCTCACCAGACTTCCCTTGTCCCTTCTTATCAACCAACCATACTAGATACACGAAGTTAACCTTTTCCACTATTTCGTAGATTCATAGATTAGTACTAAGCTAACTGCCCTTGCAAGCCATTTTAAGCCTAACAAATTATCCCTTGTGAGACTCAAACCCTGCACCTTGACACCTTAACCATTAGGCCACCCTCTCAACATTCCCTTTTATCTGAATTTTCAGCTTTTTTGAGTTTCCCCACTTGCTGTCATGACCACTGCCTTGTCTGTATTCAGTTTCATCTAATGTGCCTTCATTTCTGTATTTGATTACTCTATCATTTACTGCAGTTCATGTTCAGTCATCTTGTAATGCCACATGGTCTGCATGCAGCAAATCTGTTGATTTGTCCCATCTAACCTGTTTGGTAATGTAGTCCATAACAAATATGAACAACAGTGGGTTTATGACTAAATCTTGGTGCATACCCACTCCCATTGTCAACCTTGTATGAGACTGAACAGTATTCATTCTTGTGTCATTGAGTCCTTGTGCATGTTGTTTGTCTTTTCAGCTTTTCCCGGTTAGGGGTCGCCACAGTGGAACTCCGGTCCGCTAATGACTGACAGTAGATGTTTATGGTGCCGAGTTGCCAGCCCGATGCCCAACCTTCAGCGAAGGCACGCCCATTCACACGTCTTTCAAATGCCACTCGACCACAGGGAGGACATGCAGACTCCACACAGAAGGCACTCCAGCAGAGAATCGAACAGGAGAACCTCTTGCTGTGAGGCAACAAAGCTACCGCTGCACCACCGCGGCTGCATATTGAGTCCTCGTACATAGTCTGCACTAATTCTGCCAGTGCTACTGTGACTTTGAATCATTACAGGACTGTCCAAATTAGCTTTCATGAAATCTTATTATATGACTTCTTCAAGTCTATAAATGCCCAGTTTCTTATAGGTTCATAGTTTCATAGATACTTACTAAGCTATTGAGTCATAAAGATCTTTAAAGGTCTAGCCATACATTCTCATGAAGTTTTTAATCATTATATTTAAGGACAAATAACTCAGATGAGTAGAACATTTACATGGTGCCCCTAATCCATGAGGGGCAAGGGTGTCAAACCAGCTGTGACTTTGTGGCTACCCATCCATTCATCCAGATTACATTTTACTAAAGTAAAAGAAGTACTTTGGTTTATGTGGACAGGAAGAAAATTCCAAAAAGTGGCATTCTCAGTGATGTATATCTATCTTCTCAACGTGTTGCAAAAAATGGAGAACTATTAGAACCAAAGCTATAGCAGCACCCTGGCTGACCAATAATACCAGGCAAAAAATCATTCTCAGAAACAAATCTTAGGCTAAATGGCGTACCACTAAAAATCGAACTGACCGCCAAAAATTCAGAGAGCTAAGAAACAGTACAAAAACAGCCATCCTGGCAGACAAAAAGAACTATTACCTTCAATTACAACAAACCTCCAAAAAGGAACCTAAATAATTCTGGGCCAGTATTAGCAATATTTTATCCCCAGGCCAGACTATTACACCTAACCCTCAGGACTCTAATCCAGAAAATCTCTCACAAATAGCCAATGACTTTAATTCATTCTTCACTAATACTATCCAGACTCTTGCTAGTCACCTATCTCCCAACACCTCTAAGCTACTTTTACCTACTTTAAATCCACCTCCTTCCTTTCACTTACAACCTGTATCTACCTCCTTCATCTTATCACTGCTCCAGAAACTAAGACCTACCACCCCCTCTGCAGACAAACTCCCTGCAGAATTCTTGCAAATAGGAGCCAAAGTGATTGCCTATCCCATTTCTATTCTGATAAATAGATCCATAAATGAAGGAATTTTCCCCTCTATCTGGAAGATATCTCACATCATCCCACTACACAAAGGGGGTAAGTCTAATGATTTCTCTAACTTTCGTCCCATAGCACTTCTATCCCCTATAGCTAAAATCATGGAAACATGTACCCATAAGCAACTTCTTAACCACCTTCTGCAAAACAACTTACTTGCTAACTGTCAGCATGGATTCAGACTTTCCCACAGCACTACCACAGCATTACTCTCCTTTACCAACTCTATCAACTATAACCGCAACAATAATAACCTATCATCTTCAGTCTTCATTGACTTATCTAAAGCTTTTGATATGGTTAACCATAAACTTCTTCTACACATATTAAACTCTCTCTCACTTGAGCCTCCTTCCTTAACTTGGTTTACATCTTACCTAGAAAATCGTCAGCAAGCAGTTCTCTGGAAAAATGTATTATCTAATCTCCTTCCTATTTCTTTAGGTGTACCTCAAGGCTCTATCCTAGGCCCCCTTCTATTTTCTATCTTTATTAATGACCTCCAATCAGCTATCCCAAACACTACCTGCATACAATATGCAGATGACTCCACTATAATCTGCACTGCTAATTCACAAACTGAACTCCAGTCACTCACACAAAATGCTTTTACCACTGTTGAACAATGGTTCAGTGACCGTTGCCTACTACTTAACCCTAAGAAAACCAAATTGCTACTGTTCTCACCTTCCCGTAAATCTGCCCCTCTCAACTTCACTCTTACTTCCGCTGATAGCACTCTTATTTCTCCAGATTCAACTACTAAACTTTTAGGAATAACTATAGACAATAATCTCAGCTTTGACTCTCACATCAACAACACAATAAAATTAGTGAATAAAAAAATCGGATCCCTTTATAGAATTAAACCCTTCCTAACACCTGAAGCACGGACCACCTTAGCCAGATCTCACCTCATCTCTACTCTTCTGTATGCTTCCCCCATATACACAAATCTCTCCAAAAACAACCTCAAGAAACTATCAACATCTTACTATAATATTGCTAAATTCGCTACAGGATCCCCATTTAGAACTCACCACTGCCTGAACCTAAGACAACTAGGTTGGCTTGAACTTCCAAACCAACTTATACTTCAACAGTTCTTAATAGTTCACAAGATCTTCTACCAACCAACTAAAATACCTGTACTCTCTAACCTTATCACACCATACAACAACCTGAAACATTTACGCTCTTCAAACAAACTACTGATTAATATAACCAAACACAATAACTCTGCAGGTGACTGTCTCTTTTCCAACTCTGTTGGAAAAATGTGGAATAAACTACCCTCTGATATCTTATCTTTGTCCTCTCTCTCACTCTTTAAAAGACAACTGAAAATGTATCTCAATAAACACTGGCTATGCTCCTGCAACAACCCTGATTAACTCTGCTTGCTTCATCTCTATCCTTTCTTCTTCCATAATTCTTACAATCTCTGCTCCCTATACCCTTGATAAGTCTACCTTTATATAAATTTATATATGTATATATTTATAAATTTATATATATATATATATATATATATATATATATATATATATATATATATATATATATTTATATATGTTATCTCTTACATACTGTATGGCTATTGTAAAAAAAAAAAAAAAAAATTTTTATAAGACATTGTCAATTATACTCTTGGATTTTGGTCTGACTATATTGTGTATTAACTAGCTCAGTCTTACATTTCAGTATTGCATTTCCTATCTCTGTTTAACTTGTTATAACCATTGGAGCTTTTCTCCCGGGCCTCTACTGAAAATGGACATATATCCAGCTAGACTAGCCCGGTCAACAAATGTAAAATAAAATAAATAAATAAATCTAAGTGGGCAATTACACTCCCATTGGGCTTATGTGCAGTAGGTCCAACAGGATAGGGTCTGCTGAGAGTCTGTATGCTAGAAAAAGATCATGCTTCAGTAGCCTGTATGACATTGAGAAAATAGTCAAGGCTATGAGGTGGTCTACATAGGTTTTGTGATTTAGACCCCTGTTTTTCTTAGTAGAAAAGTTCTGCTGGCATTCAGGTTTCATCAAATGTTTGTACAGAAACAAACCAAAGGGGAAATATTCTCATTGATCATCCTCATGATTTCAGAATACAATAGAATGATCACTTCCTTGGACATGGATACCATATCCCTAGTAATAAGCTTGCTGCTGGCATTCATGTTTCATCAAATGTTTGTACAGAAACAAACCAAAGGGGGAGTATTCTCAATGATCATCCTCATGATTGCAGAATACAATGGAATGATCACTTCCTTGGACATGGATACCATATCCCTAGTAATAAGCTTGCAATGACAACTGATTTTCTTACAATACTGGCTAAGTTGTGATCGAAGGACACCTCATTGTCTATATAGGTTTCCTGGTCCTTAATTACTGGATCAGTTTTCAGGGATGCATTGTCAATGTGATAGTTACAAGGGACGTCTTGCTTCACAAGGGATACTATTATACATTTCTTGTCTTTTAATTTTAGTCTATTGTTGTAACACCATCTGTTGGTTTGAAAAAGGCCCTCTTGGAGGTTCTTGGTGTTCTCTGAGGAGTATATGATGACATCAAGTTTACAGTCATCTGAAATTTGATCCCCCATAAACCCTTTTCATTATCTTTGACCTCTGAGAAGTAAATGCCAAAGAAAATTAGCCCAAGGACTGAACCCTGGGGTACACTGCTTGTGACATGTCTTTTGGAGAAGGCAGAATAGCCCACCCTCATTTTTTTGGTTCTTTTTGTAAGCCAGTTAGCTATCTAATAATTAACATTTAACTGGAATATTTTACCTACAACACCTGATTACAAGATGGTGTTGAATGTCTTTGGGATGTCTAGATATGCAGTGTGTATTGATTTGCCCTCATCTATTGCTTTGGTGACCTTCTCAAAAAGTTAACTAGGTTAAATAAACAGGATCTGCTCTTGACAAATCCAAACTGACTTGGATCAAGAGTTTGGAGGTTACCAGTATCCTTATTTATTAATTCCATAATGATCCTTTCCGTAGCCTTACAGATGAAGATCATCAGAGTTATGGGTCTATAATTCCCTGGGACCACCGATATCCTGCCTTTGTGCAAAGGAATGACAGATGCTGTTATCCATTCATCCAGCACAAAGCCTGTTTGGAGGTTTACATTGAAAGCCTATGTATGGGATCTGACAGGTCCTGTTCCAGGTTGGTCCGTAAGCAGCCGGGTATGTTATTCAGCCCCATAAAAGGAGGGTTCTTGGCCTTAGATAGTGCCTTGAGAACTTGTTCATTGAGAATTTGAGAGGGATGTAGATGCAGGTATGAGATCTGGGAATTTTGGAAGGCAGGGGTACTGTGAAATTAGAGCTAAATGTATCCTCTAATAGATTGCCTAGTTCTTTTGGTCCAAGTATGTGATCTCATGTATTATTAGCAAATAGTATGTGATATAATGTACTATTAGCTATGTGTATTTAAGGAAGCCTTTGTGTTGTCCTTTGCCTGGGTGGCTATTTTTACTTCACATCTGGGTGTGGTTTTGATCAGGATCTGGAGATCCCTGTTATGTTTAACAAGAGCTGTTTTTCATCTTGAGAGTTACATTTATTTTTATGTGCAATGAGGTTTTTTATTTTATTATCAGCTCGAGCCTATTTATATTTAATTCCACCATGGGATATAATTTTGAATTTGGCATTATATTTTCTTCAGAGGAGAACAGAGGCATTCATGAAGCTATACACATGTGCATAGAATTTGGTAATAAAGTATTCTGCAGCAGAGTCATCAGTTTGGAAGGGGGTGCTTAATTTATGTAGGTCATCACTCAGTTTCAGTAGATTAGCCTTGTTATAATCTCTGAATATCAAGGCATTAAAGGATGCTTCTGGCTTCAATGTTAAGATGAATGTGACTGATTTGTAGACCATTTTTACCAAGGAGGGACTTACAATAGGCATGGATCATAGATGTCCCATACTGTTGAGGACCAAATCCAGAATTTTATCACTCATGGTTAGGGTGCAGATTAACTGTTCCAGGGAGTTTTTATTGATGAGTTTCATAAATCCCTGGACATACATACAAGAAGATGTATTCATTTCTGTTTTATTGGAGGGGTAGTTGAAGTCCCCTAGAGAATGGTGTTTGGCTTAATGCATAGGGACTCCATGCTAGGTAGGAGTTATGGGCTGAGGAGGACATAGAGGGAGTCCTGTGGTTAGCCATGGTATGATAAGGGGCTTTGTTAATAGTAAGCTGGACAAGGAGAGGTTCCAAATCAGTACCTCATCTAATTAGTCTGAAGGTGATGTGTTATTTTACAAATATGGAGACACTACTACCTTTAGTGCCTTCATCTTGTGGAGCTCAGTGTTTTAATAAACCTGTCTGCTAATCTATCAGTTTGCAGATGGTGGACTGGTGTTTTTTTTTTTAACTGTCTGATATTAACGCACTGACATAAGTAGTGCAATATCCTGGATACAGTGGGTGAGTCTTTACCATTAAGACTCTCCTTACGGATACCCACTCTGGAGAAGAATAGTACTGGTTCCCTTGCAGTATTTTGGGCATTAGTTTAGCCAGTAAAATCTGGATAATACCTTTGTCTTAATTTTGTCCATCCCAAGGTAATCTTCTAACATGTGCTATGGGTTAGCTTCATTACTAGTCCTTTATAAGGTTTTGGCACTAGCAGATGATGCAGGATTTCTTCCTTTGCTTGCCTTTGGCTATAAAATCTGTAATAGTTTAACTAAAAATAGGAGTAAGAACTGATGAGAACATCTTGTTCACTGTCTTTGAAAACAATGCCTGTCCTAGTTAAATTATTATCTTCCCATTGTGACTTTTTAAAGTTGATGTGACTTATCTGTATGTTCATTAACTCATGGTTACGTTCTTCTGAAAATTGTCTCAAGTTGGATGGTGTAACTTCTTGACCACAAAACACTGGTACTATAGCTTCTTCTATATCTACCCCTGCAAATAATAATTCTAAACAAAATAACCTTCTGGTTTTATTTCTCTGCTATCAGCAGAAGCCCCCTGAGTGTTTCATTTTCTGTTTGCTGTGCCTCTCATAGAATCATAGGAAGTTACTAGGTTAACAGCCCTAGAACGTTTTTAAGTCTAGCCAGTCATGCCCCAGTTTTTCCATTTATTAATGCCCGCAGATTAGAATGGCTTTGGTATATGCCTCTGCCTTAGACAATCTACAAGCTTCCCCTGTGCATAAAGGCCACAGGCAACAAGCCAGGGGCGAATTTGCACTTTCCCATCCATTGGTCCATATTGCATTTGAATAGACTTAGGGAAAAGCTCTGCTTCTCATGAATGGGGAGTCTCTTCCAGAGAAGGGGAAATTTCCAAGACACATACCTGTCCCTCCAGCATGTTTTGTTTATGTCACAGATGAGGTTTAGATCTTTAGATTGGGTAATTCTAGTGTTGTTTGTTTTTGCAGATATGTATTAAATTCATCAAAGCTGAATCAAAGAACGTCCCATTGTCTAGGCATAAATCGCGCCTCAGTAGTCTGTAGGAAACTGAGTAGAAGGACAATTTGAGGTGGTCCATACAAGACATGGTATTTACACCCTGTATTCCTTTATTGAGGAACTTCTCTGGCTACTGCAACAGTTGCAAATGCCTACTTAGTTACATGCTGAAGGGTGCATTGTATTCAATTATTGCTCTAATTAGGACTGAATATAGCAGGATTATAATCTTCTTAGGTCTGAATGTCATGCCCTTACTTATAAGTTGTGCCATGTAGAAGGAATTTTTTCACCATCATGGACATATAATGATCAAAGTTACCATCAACATGAGTTCCCAAGTCTCTTACCACTGGGTCTACTCTTAGGGGAGTACTGTCAATACTGTAATTTGCAGGGGTGGTCATCTTCCCAAAGGGTATAATTATGCATTTTTTGCATTGAGTTTTAGATCATGGCTCTAGCGCTAGTTATTTGTCTGTGTTAGACCCTTCTGAAGGATATCTACATCTTTCAGGGATTTAGTGATTGCACCCAGAGTGTAGTCATCAGCAAATCTAGTCAGCAAAAAAACACTACATTTATACACATATACAAGTATATTCCAAACAGGAGATGTCTCAGTACTGAGCCCTGTAGGACACACTAGTAACAAGACTCTTGGTGGAGGTGGATTCCCCTACCCTTACTTCATGTGTCCTATCTGTGAGACATTTGGCTATCCATCAGGTGACAGAGGGCTTTATGCCTAAATTTGTGAGTTTGTCAATAATACCCAACCTAAGTATTGTGTCAAATGCCTTTGCCAGATTAATGTAGGCAGCATGTATTATTTTGCCCTCATCCGTGGCTCTAGTGACCTTCTCAAAGTCCACCAGGTTTAGTAGGCATGACCTGCCCTTGACAAAACTGAACTGGGATGGTTCCAGTGTTTGAAGATTTCCTATGTCTTTGTTTATCAAGTCCATGATAATTATTTCCATAGCTTTGCATATAAGACTTATCAAATTTATAGGCATATAGTTATTCAGGTCTATTGATGGTCCCCCTTTGTGTAGAGGGATGACTGTTGCAGTCCTCCATTCCCTAAGAACAAACCCAGTCTGGAGACTGTGGTTGAATAGAGATTCTTGTGGGCCTGACAGGTTGTGTTTCAAGTTATTTAGGAGGCATCTAAGGATATTATCAAGACCCATTAATGAAGTGTTTTTATAGGGTCATAGATTCATAGGTGAATACTAGGCTAACTGCCCTGAAGGTCCATTTTAAGCCTAGGTAATAACCAGAGGTAAGTATCAAACCCTATACCTTGTATCTATGAGGTGAAAAACTTAACCATTATGCCAAATCCACCCCAGAGGGTGGAGAGCACAGCAAGGACCTATCTGGGGGTGATGAAAATGGTGTTGGGCTGAAAGGAGAGTGACCCCATTACATTCATGTGCATGGTATGGTTAGTCTAGATCATAGATGGGGACTTATAGCTAATAAGGATATGTATGGGACTTTACCTAAGATTAGTTGGACATAGAATAGCTCAATTGTGTCATATTGTTTGATCAGTCTTTAGGTGTGCTTATTTTTTTATGTAGATTGATACACCTCTACCTCCTGTCCCTTTTTGTGTGGTAGGTGGTCTAAGTGTGAGGAAAAAATTATAGCCTTACACAGTCAAGGTGCCTTCTACAGCTTTAAACCATTTCTCAGTAAATGCACAGATGTCAACATTCTCCAGGGTGAGGAGTGCTTCCATGGAGTGGTACTTCTTGTTGAGACTCCTAGCACTGAGCAGTAACACCTTTAGTTTATCTTGAGTATATTTTACTAAATCTGAAGGTTTATCAGACTGGTATTGCCTTGGCCAATATCCGAAAATCTAGTGGGACAAGTGTAGACCATCTCTGGCAAAGCAACATAGTCTGCTAATTATGTCTTCCGAAGCCAACAAATATGGGACACCCTTAGAATGACACCAATTACTAAGCCAATTGTTAAAGTCAAACATCTTCTGCTTAGACTGTACTATCGGCCTTGGAGAAGATAGAGTGTTGATCAAAGCTGGGTTCATATCTGCCTGGAACACATAATCTGAAAGCTCTATCATGCCTCTCTTCATATTGTCCATGATGGTACATCTCAGGTCATTAACACCCACTTGGACTATGACAGAATCATATTTGCAGTTGTTGTTTCAATGTCCTGAATGTGTGTGTGATCCACTGTATCCATGCCCCTGATATCCAACTGACAGTGACTATCTCCTTGCTCAGCCTGGTGAGTGGGGTGTCAGTGTGTCTTATAATAGAGCCTTCAATGACCAAGATATTGCACTGTGTGATAGTTTGCCTTAAGGACTTAGAGGTTAAGACAATGTGATATGCAGTTGTATGTGTCCTGGGAAGTGTTGTCTTTCTAGAGTGTTTAGAAGGTTGCTGAGGATAGTTTATGGGAGCCCTCTGAGGTTTGATCAGATTGCATTTAAGAGCCTCAGCATATGTGAGTCGATATGTCTAATCCATACTGGGTGTAGTGTGTGTTCTACTGGCAACCTGTTTGGAGATATTAGTATCTGCATGCAAGAGCTTTGCCTCCAAAGACACAGCGGAATTACATCTCTCACATACTTTCAGTCAGCTTAAGAATAAGGTGGTTATCAGTAAACATGAGGCAATTGCTACAATGTCTCAAGATGAAAATTTCCACCAGGCTGGCTACATAGACAGTAGGAAAGTGCACATCCCTGGCAGTGGATCCTCTTTTTTGTGATCTGCAAGGGGCAGTGAACAAGGTTTTATAACTAACTAAATTTGGAGATGGGCTGGGGAAGAAGTCTAAGATTTATCTAAAACAACACTCTTGGGGTAATGCTTCTCAGTAGACATACTAGCTGCTCTGCCCTCAGCTAGATACTTGAGAAAATAGCAGACAAAGTTTTATATGGAAAATTGCAGCTCTAGGTGCCTGCATCAATACTGCGCACTGCAGACCACTGCTGCAAAGCTAAGCATAAGTTATAGGAGATGAGATAGAGAGAACTCTGATCAGTAAACAATAAAAATGCAGTCTACATGTCTATATAAAGTTCATATCCTGCAGTAATCCACAATTGCCTCACTCTTGTAATATAAGACTAAAGTTCCTAAACTAAGTAAAATGTAAACAGAAAACAAATGCAGTAGAAATGTAAAAAAATAAGGGTCAGATCCAGCTGCTCCTCTTACACTCAGTCGCTGTCTTCCTTCTTAGAGCACTATATCTGACCTCAATATTGCAGGAGTTTGGCCACAAACTCTATCTGACAGATTAGACTCTATTAAACAGAGAAATTTGTCATTGTTTAATAGCCTGCGATTACTACATCTGAACTCAATATTGCAGGAATTCTGCTACAAAGCCCTATACCTACAACCTTTCTCAGAAGTTTGTCATTGTTTAATAGCCTGCAGTCACTACATCTAACCTCAATATTGTAGGAGCTCTGCCATAAGGCCCTACACCTACAAGCTTCTGAGAATTTTGTCATTGTTTAAAACCTGTGGTCACTACATTTAATCTCAATATTGCAGGAGCTCTAGTAGAACCAAACCACAGCCAGTATCCAGAAAAAAGAAACTTTTAATGGTGAGCGCTTTTACAACAAATTTTGCCACGTCATCAGACAACACAACACCTCTTTACTTTGGTATTTAAAATATATTCCAGCCAATAAAAACTCCTATGTAGGTAACAATCAATTAAAAGCATTAACAAGATAATTAACTTTTAAAACTATAGATACAAATTGTCATCTGACTAAGTTCCTTGCCTGTAAAACTGGCTTTATGGAAACCCTTGCAGGAAGAACTCCTATCCCCTACACAACATGGCTTCTGTTCTTCCCATAGTACTAACACTGCCCTCCTAACCTATATTGATACAGTCAATAAAGTAAGAGATAATGACAAACTAGTCTCTTGCTTATTTCTAGACTTGTCTAAAGCTTTCAACACCCTTTTTTTACAGCAAACTCCTACTTTAAATGTCCTCACTAGGTCTCTCTCAGCCCACCCTTCTGTGGTTCAAAAGATACTTGTCTAACAGGTATCAGTCAGTAAAATGGCACTCCATGCTCTCGCCTTACCTCCCAGTCACCACAAGTGTACCACAAGGTTCTATCCTTTGTTCCTTCCTCTTTAACATTTTCAACACCCTCTGTACTTCCACACAACAGGCCACCTTAATACAATACGCAGATGATTCCACTCTCTTTGCACATCTGACAACATGGTACACCTCCAAAAAAATTACTCAGGAAACTTTAACAACCACTGAAACATGGCTTCATAACTCATCCTAGACCCAAAAAAGACCAAATTACTTCTTTTTCCCCAATCCATCTCTCATGAAAAAATAAATGTAAAGTTGTCTTTCTTGATAATACAACCATTATATTCACATCTCATAGCAAACTATTAGGGTGATGGTGGATGATAATCTAACATTTGACTTTCATGTACAAAATAGCATAAGAAAAACTCATCAAAATTAGGGATGCTTTACAGAGCCAAAACCCTTCTCACTGATGCAGCTAAAACTGCACTTGTCACTACTTATTTCCAACCACTTTTCTTTATGGCGCTCCCATCCTTAGTAACCTTCAGGCTTCAAAAAAATTAAAAGTTGAACAATGCTATAACAAAGTTGCTAAATTTGCAGCATATATCCCTTTCAGAACCCACCACTGTATACCATCGAAAAGGGTAAATTGGTTAGAACTGTCACATGGACTAACATACACACAATTTCTTACCACAAATAAAATTATCCAGCATACATCTGCCTGTCCAGCATTAAAAGTCATTCTACACAACTATGTTCCCAGTTGGTCATTGTAATCCAGTGACCAACATTTCCTTTCTGTCTACAAACCTAGCAAATCTGCTAGGCATTGTCTGCACTTGTACAAGGTTGTGAAGGCCTGGAACTCCTTAACTGTATCCATTAGGGCTATACCCTCCCTCACATCTTTCAAAACCACTCTAAAAGACTTTCTAGCTAAAGTCTGGCTCTGTTCTTGCTCAAAACCAGGATAAATTATATCCCTAAATGTGAACAAGTACCTTTCATTCCTTATACCTCCTTATTCTCCCCTTTTCACTTACTTCCTTACTGCTATCTAATTCTCTTCCCTGACTTTCTCTCTAAATATACCATAAGCCTGTCTTTCCCTCACTTCATATTGCAATTCCTGTTTGTATTAGACTAACTTACCTTTGATTTCTCCACAAACTGACTAAAATTTCTCTAAATATTAAATTATTGCCATATACCTTGTATCAATTCTTAACCAATGTTATTATATTATGTTTAAGTTGTTCCAAATATTTAAACTGCAAATGTTTTTGATTTATTTCTGAAGATTGTATAATTATTGTTCTTAAAACGTTTTGTAATAATCTGGGGCTTTTTCCCCTGGGCCCCGACTGAAAATGGGGTTCTACCCAGTCAGACATCCCCAGTAATCAAATGTCAATAAATAAAATGCTCTCACTATTATGAATACTACAAGACTACGGCCCTCAGTCCAAGTAAAGTACAAACTGTAAAAATGCAGTACAAATTAAATAAATGAGGCTCAGATCCTGTAGGAACTTACAATTGTCTCTTGACTGTGAGGGATAGTATAAGACTAAGGTACCAGACCAAGTTGAAAATATAAACAATTTACTTTTGGTTAAAACAAGTAAAAATGCAGAAAAAAAACAACACACAATTCAGATTAACACTCTGAATATTGCAGAGCATGCTAATTGAAATGGGATGATATGAAGCAGAGGCTAACTCAATGGGAGTGCTTTATCATTTAAAATTATTGGTACCCAGTAGAATTAGCAATGGGGGTCTCCGAAAGTCTAATTTACAGTAGGGACGGGCAGCTAAAAAGCTACTATGTTAAAAAACACAAAATAATTGGGTGGATGGGAAAAAATACAAAGATCAATGCAAACAGCAGCTTTAAACTTAGACCTCTTGCTGGAGAGGAATGTAGGTGAATACCTCAAATAAGACAGATGTTTCTCAGCTCCTCCCACCAATTAGCTAAATCTAATTCCTATTCAATCAATGAATGCAAAAGGAATGTTTCCCAACTGACCCTAGCCAACAACTTTTAAGACTCAAAAAAAAAAAAACCTTTGCAGTAAAACAAAATTTAAAATACAACAAGCTGTAATATAATATCAAAATCAAATAGTATTGGAAATATCCAAACCTTAAATGTAGAAAATCCAAAAATCAATACAGTCAAACAGCAGTGCGTGGGGCTACTACACCCTCACTTTTATATTTTCCTTATTTTACTTCCACACAACAAAGGGTATTTCACAGCAAGATTTATTACCAGTATTACTTTATGCTTAATGCACAGGTTCCTGCTATTTAAATTCTTCTTCCAGTCGTATTCTTATCTTTACACTAGCAGGAAAAGGTTCAGAACTTTACAGTCTCCTGTTTATCTTATTTTCTGCACTCACATTGTTTTGAGGGTCCTCATTCAAGTTCATAGGTTCATAGGTTCATAGGTGTGTACAAGGCTAATGGCCTTGGAGCCTTTACAAGCCTAGCCCATAGAAGTGCCCTGGCATCGTGCACCCAACGTTAGTTCCCAGTGCTTCTATCAAGTAGAGCCACTGGAGTGATCCCCGGGATGATCTTTCTATTTCCCACCCACTCATCAAGATTTCTCTTGAAGAAGGCCAGTGAAGTGCTCTGCTTGACATGTATGGGAAGTCTATTCCATAGCATGGGCAGTCTCTAGGTTATGAACCTGTAGTCCATCAAGCATGTTCTGTTGATTGTAGTAATGAGGTTGAGGTCTCTGGCACATGTGGTGCAGAGGGATTGGGATTTCCTTAGATGTAGCATTTCTAACAGAGCTGGTCAGACATGGCTTTGTAAGTCAAGCAGAGATCGCCTCTTAGCAGACGATATGAGACAGAGAATAGCTGGAATTTTTTGAGTCTGTCCATGTAGGACATGTGTTTAAGGCCCAGGATCCTCTTTGTGACGTACTTTTAAGGCCTCTCCAGCTGTTGCAGGTGTCTAGTGAGGTACATGCCAAATGGGGCATTATACTCTAAGATTGGTCTAATGAAGGAAGAGTAGAGAGAAATGATTACCTTTTTCTTCCTGGATGCAAAACTCTTGCTAATGAGATGTGCCACATAGAAGGACTTTCTAACCATAGTGGCAATATGGTGGTCAAAGGAGAGGTTGCTGTCAACCTGTGTCCCCAGATCTCTTACAATGCCTTCAGTGTTCAGTGAGCTCCCATCGATGTGGTAATTAGTGGGAACTGAGTTTTTCCCAAAGGGGATGATAACGCATTTTTTGGCATTAAGCTTAAGGCCATGGTTTCAACACCAGTCATTGGTCTCAGTGAGGCCTTTCTGTAGCATGTCTGCATCATTTGTGAAGTTAATAATGGTTCCCAGCTTGCAGTCATCTGCAAACTTGGTCAGCCAGCCAACGTGCTGGCCTGGACTTCTGAAAAATAGATGCCAAACAGGAGAGGACCCAGGACCGATCCCTGTGAGACTCCACTCATGACTGGTAGGCAGTCTGACTTGGGGTCTGTGGGTTCTATCTGTGAGCCAATTTGAAGCCCACCTAATGATACTGGGGTTGATGCCTAGTTTGGTGAGTTTATCAATAATTCCTGAGTGAGGAATGGTATCAAAGGCCTTGGCCAGATCGAGGTAAGCTGTATGAACTGCCTTACCTTCAGCCACAGCTCTGGTGACTAAATCAAAGAAGTCAACCAGGTTGAACAGGCTTGATCTACCTCTCACACAAACCAGATTGAGTGGGATCTAGAGTTTAGAGATTCCCTATATCCTTGTTAATTAGGTCCATGATGATGCACTCCATAGCCTTACATATCAGACTCATCAAGCTAATGGGGTGATAATTTCCAGGGTCTGTAGTCACTCCTCCTTTATGGAGAGGGATGACTGTAGCAGTATGCCATTCGATAGGGACAAAGCCTGAGGTGAGGCTGTGAGTGAACAGGACACACAGATGTGGTGCCAATTCACTTTGTAATTCATGTAGAACACAGCCAGGGATATTGTCGGGTCCCATGAAAGCTGTATTCTTGGCCTTGGATAATGCAGCTTTAATCTGTGCTGCAGTAATACTGGGTGCCTGGCATTCTTCCGGTATTGATATTGGTCCTTTAGGGGGAGAGAGGGGTAAAGTTGGCAATGAATCTGTTAGCCAGTATGTTAGCAATATCTGTTGGCTCAGTACAGCAGGTACCACTGTGCAGTAACTCAGAGCAAATCTGGGTATTGCCATGGAGATTCTTGATATAATTATAGAAGGCTTTGTGGTTATTTTTAGTGTCTGCCGCAATTCTGCCTTAATAGCTGACTTTGAAGGTTTTTATGAAGGATCTCAACTTTTTGTCGAGGCTAATAAGGAAATGTTTCCAGTCTTGGGACTTCACCTTTTTCTGTAACAGTTCCTTCCTTCTGTTGTAGAGTTTATTAATGGCAGGGGACCACCAGATCGGCTTCTTTTTTTTGGAGGAGAGCGTCTTGATTCTGTTGGGTATGGCTAGTTCGGTGCATTTATGTACATGTTCATACAGTGCATTGGTGTATGATTTGGCAGTCATGCATCTATTTTCCATTGGCATGGGTGCCGTGAAGTTAGCCAACTCTGTTTTTAAGAGTCCAAAGTCAGCTTTGAAGAAGTTTTTCATGGTGGATACCTTTGCAGGGGGTGTGTGTGAGATGTGGATTTCCATGGTGATTAGTTTGTGGTCAGATCTAACCAGGGATGAATTGACTATTGGTGTAGAGCAATGGTTGCCCATGTTAGTAATAACCAAGTCAAGGATGTTGCTTCCTCTAATGTGGGTAAGAATGAGCTGGTCCAGGGCATTGGAATTGATGAATTCCAGGCACCGTTGGGCCAGTGTATTGGTGTATGAGTAGTTTTCCCAGTTGATGGAGGGGTAGTTGAAGTCACTTAGTATGAAAGTGTTGGGTTGAAACTTAATAGTTTCTAGGGTGCTTAGGAATGTGAAGTGAGAGTCTTGGGACATGGTTGGGGACTTATAGCAGGTTATGACCTGAATCACATTCTTACCCAATGTTAGTTGTACCTGGAGTATCTCAGATGCGTTATGCTGGGCTACTAGTCTGGAGATGTGCATATCCTTTTTGAATATGGAGACACCACCGTGTTTGGAGCTTTGGTCCATGTTCTGGGGCCGAAAGGTGTGGAATGAGTTATAGCCTGGTAATGCAGGGGTGCTTTCTGCTGCTTTAAACCAGGTCTCCGTTACAGCACAAATGTCCATGTTCTCCATTTTGAGGAGTGCTTTGTGTGAGTGCATTTTGAGATTTAGACTTCTGGCGTTGAGCAGCATAATCCTCAGATTGCATTTATTTATAGCTGTTATGGTGGTAATTTTGGTCTTTGGAACACCACCTAAGAAAGGCACTATAGGGGTGGCAAGAGCCTTAGCCAGTACCCAGAAACCCAGGGGTGACAGATGCAGGCCATCTCTCGCAAAGCATTGAGGTCTATCAATCATATCATCCCAAGCAGACAGATACTGGATCCCCTTAGAATGACACCAGAAACTTAGCCATTTGTTGAAGGCAATCATTTTCTGTTTGTACTGCGGTATCATTCTGGGCAATGGTAGGATGCTGCTCAGGGCTAGGTTCATACCTGCCTGGGCCACATAATCCGAAAGCTCCACCACATCTCTTTTCATGTAGTCCAGGGAGGTGCATCTCAGGTCATTCACACCGACATGGACAATGACAGAGTCATACTTGTACTTGTGGAGTGACCTGAGTGCATGTGTTTTGTGTCAAATTCTGGCACCTGATAGACAGCTGACTGTTACCTTCTCCTTATTCAACCTAGTGAGTGGGACATCAGTGTGCCTCACTATTGCATCACCTATGGTTATTGTATTGGGCAAGCTGTTTTGCCCTAAGGGCTTAGGTTGAGGGGCACACTGTGTAGGTGAGTTATGTATCTTGTGGTTTGTGCTGTGTTGTGGTGGTCAAGTGCGTTTCTGCCTTGGAAGTCTCTGCTGTTTGGGTAGATTTCTATTGAGAGCCTCCACAAAGGTAGGTGTGTGGTTTGTGTTTTTATGTGAGGGTTGTGATGGTGGGTGTTCTGGAGGGCTATGTGTTCCATGTGTTCCATTTGAGAGAAAAATTGCCATGGATTCAAAGGACAATCATAAGGCCTTTTTCAGCTATGTTAGGAACCTGGGTGGAAACTCCCAGATATGCTCAGAATTAGTCCAAAATGATACAAAAATCACTGAACCCACAGACATTGCCAACATACTGGCAGACAGGTTCAGTGCAAACTTCATCCCCCTTTCCCCCCCTAAAGGAGAGATAACTATTCCAGCGGAGTGTAGCCTCCCAGACATCTCAAATGCGCAGGTGAAAGCTGCTCTCTCTAACGCTAAAAACACAGCCTCAATGGGACCGGATGGTGTCCCCGGCTGTGTGCTACACGAGCTAAATGAGGAATTAAACCCGCACATAAGGCAGCTGTTTAATCTCAGCCTTACCACAGGATACGTGCCCAAGGAGTGGCGTACGGCAACTGTGGTCCCACTCCGCAAAGGCGGTGCCTCTACGGACCCTGGTAATTACCGCCCCATAAGCTTAACAAGTCTAGTCTGCAAAGCTATGGAGAGGATCATAATGGAGCTCCTAAACAAAGATATAGGGGATTTGCAGACATTGGACCCGACCCAGTTTGGCTTCATCAAGGGCAGATCATGCCTTTTGAACTTGATCGACTTCTTCGAAACAGTCACCAAGGCCATTGATGAGGGAAAGGCAGTCCATACAGCCTACCTTGACCTTGCAAAGGCTTTCGACACAATACCCCACTCGGGTATTGTAGAAAAACTTACCAGCTTAAATGTAAACCCATATGTCACAAGATGGGTTGCAAACTGGCTTAAGGACAGAACCCACAGGGTTAGAGTTGCTGGCGCTATGTCAGACTCCAAGCCGGTCACAAGTGGTGTCCCACAGGGCTCGGTCCTTGGCCCCCTATTGTTCGGCATCTACTTCTCAGAAGTACAGGCCAACATGGGAGGACTTTGGCTGACAAAGTTTGCAGACGACTGCAAACTGGGTGCCATAGTGGAAAGTGCATTTGACACGGATATCCTTCAGAAGGGACTCATGGAAACAGATAGCTGGCGCCAGAGCCATGGCCTGAAGTTAAACGCCAAAAAATGTATAGTCATACCCTTCGGGAAAAACAAGGTAACCCCAAGCTACCATATAGGTGGCAATCCACTAAGCACAGAAGAGGTTATCAGGGACCTGGGGACCCAGGTTGACAGTGGCCTTTCTTTTGACACTCACGTTGCTAAAGTGGTTAGAAAGACCTTCTACATTGCCCACCTGATCATGAAGGGATTCACATCCAGATCTAGTGAGGTCATTGTTCCCTGTACTCTTCACTTATCAGACCAATGATCGAGTACAATGCCCCATTCGGGATGTAGCTCACCCGACATCTGCAGCAATTGGAGAGACCCCAAAAGTTCCTCACCAAAAGGATAAAGGGACTCCAAAATCT
Organism: Protopterus annectens; assembly: GCF_019279795.1. Lineage (NCBI taxonomy): Eukaryota > Metazoa > Chordata > Ceratodontiformes > Protopteridae > Protopterus > Protopterus annectens. The sequence goes on from NC_056726.1 coordinate 105,703,797, forward strand.
GTCATATGCTGCCAGATTGAAGAAACTCCAGCTCTATTCAGTCGCATACCGTCTGCTCAGAGGTGACATGTGCCTGACATACAAGGCCATGTCCAACCCGGAATTAATGGACATGCTCCACCTCAAAAAATCCAAATCCACCAAAACCACTAGAGCAAGCGACTTAAACCTTAGCATGGATATAAATAGGATGTGCTGGAGGGATAGATTTATCACTCAGAGACTCCCTATGCTGTGGAATAAAATCCCGGTCCATGTGAGGCAGAGCACCTCGCTGGCTCTGTTCAAGAGAAATCTTGACCTGTGGATGGGAGATTGTAGGTTTACCCCGGGAATCATCTCTGTGTCACTGCTGGACAGAGGCACAACAAACTAATGGGCACAGTATTTTTTCATATAAGGGGTGGCGTAAGCCACAAAACTTTGGGCTAGGCTTATAAATGCCTTAGGGCAGATAGCCTAGTATAAACCTATGAAACTATGAACCTATGAATGTGGTGTGGTGCAGGTGTTGACCTTCTCCACTTGACCAGCTATTCCAGTCTTGGCTGGAGAGTGCATGGCTTCCAATTTGGAGATATAAGAACTTCTCTCACAAGTCTGAGTGTTGGGAGGTAAGAGGAGAGGGTTGTCTGTGTACATGAGGCAGTTGCTACACTGCCTCAGAATGCCCAAGTTCACCAGTTTAATAGGAGAAAGCACAGGAAATTGACCTTTAGACATGCCAGGAGAGATGGTCATCATTACTAAGTACTGGAGCTGTTTCCTTATAGGACCTCTAGTGCTGATAGCAATTATGTGTGCTACAATGATTGCTACAAAAAGCCTGATGAAGTGCTAGGTAAATAAGCTAATTAAAGTGCAAGTGAGAAGAGAGCTAGCAAGATCTAAGTTAAAATTGAAGAGCAGAATTTCTGGCACCAGTAATATACTTTAAATACAGTGCAAGCTAGCTCACTTGAGTGTGTAGCAATATTAAAGCAAATTCAGTTAAAATAAATGTGCAGAAAGCAGTATAATCAGAAAAAAATCAAAATGGAAGCACTTAAAGTCTCTTTCTCCTTTCTGTTGCTCTTCTAGTCTGCAGGATGCCAAAACAGGATCTGTGGGACTTAAACAAGCGCAAACACTCGCAAACATGGGCTTTTAAACCAGAAAGCTGAAAGGGATAGAAAAACTGACCAAACAGCCAACAAACTACAATTTCAGAGCCAGAAACTACTCCTCTTGTGGTAGAGAGGCTACCTAGTGCTTACCACTCCCACTGATAAGCTGGAAGGCCTGGGGAACTCAGAAACTTACAAAACAGTCCTGGATACAGCAAATCCGTATCTGAACTACTCTAGTAAAAGGAAAGATGGGAAACAAGCTTAGAACTTTTTTTGTTTGTTTTTTTTTTTTGCAGGAAAAAAACAGTTAAAACACTAATAAAAATACTTTAAATGCAGTGCAAGCTACCACACTTGAGTGTGTCTTTTATCTATTTTTATCCTCTGCTTCTGTGCTGATGTCTTAAACATTTCTCTGTATATATCTGTTTGAACTGATTATACTTTAGTATTTCCCATCAGTTCATTTTCAGCATCTATACTAGCATTTCCTACAATTTTAGGTTTTTGCTAGTCTATCATTGGGGCACGCTAGTGATAACAGACAGGAGTCTTCTTTACTGACTAACCGCATCACATTCTGGCTCCTCTTTTCAGTTTCGACATTAAAGCTCTTCTCATGGTTTTGACTCTGAATCTCTGTATGATTGCAACTGGCTTGGTCTCTCACATCCTTATACTGAGAATAAATGGGTGTATCATGGCTCTGCTGCCTTACCTCTTTTTTGTGTGACCTTATTCCTCTTTGGTTTGATTGTCGGTTGGGATATTTTGCAGACATCTTAATGGTTATGGACATCGGTGGGATGTAAAGCCCCTGTGTTTCTAATGTGTAGCCAAACAGTCCACTTATGCTGTGCTGACAAGGTCATAAAAAAGTTGAAATATGCATGTTCACAGCTAGTGGGGTTTGGCTTCATTGACCTGAATGTAAAAAGCAAAAAAGTCATTGACATTCAGAAAGCTGAAACACTTAATGTCCTTAAAGGTCAATTGCTATATCACATGAGCCCCTATTACAGGAGGTTTAAGGTATCACACAGTGAAAACTCTAGTTTTGTTAGTTTTTCCTTGTAGTTTTTTACTAATTGGTTTGTCAGTGTGACTTTTTTACTCTTTTTGGTTGTGATATTTTGCAGACAATTTAATGGTTATAGACATCAGCTGGGTGTAAAGACCCTGTGTTTCTAAAGTGAAGCAAACCAGTCCACTTATGCTGTGCTGATGAGGTCATAAGAAGGCCGAAAAATGCATGTCCATAGTTAGTGAGATTAGGTTTTATTGGCCTGAATATATCCATAAAGACAATAAACGGTCATGCACATTCAGAAGCCATATAGCTGAAACACAATGTCCATAAGGGGTCATGTGCATGTATCCCACGAGCCTCTATTACAGGAGGTTTAAGGTATCACACAGTGAAAACTCTAGCTTTGCCATTTTGTTTTCTTGCAGTTTTTTAAATTTTTTGTAATATGCATCAGCTTGCCAGCTCTGTTTATAGATTCTCTCTCTTCGCACATTTTTCATAGTGCTTTAACAGAGGTAAAATATTTTCATAATATTAAATTATGAGTCAAAATTGAGGTTACAGCAACAAGATGTGACAATTTTCTGATTTTCTGCATGTGATAAGGAAATAGTCTTCTGTCACCATTAATGCATATTACTTCAACCTGTTGCTTTTTAGTAATCCCATGGTTACACACCAGTCTATACCTAACAAGGGAAAACATCTCGAGAGTCTAGTAAGGCTTGAATCTCCCTTCTTCATAGAAGTAAAAACTACAAGAGTAGTAGAAGGCCAAGATATGCATGTCTACAGCTAGTGATGTTTGGCTTTGTTGCCCTGAATCTGTCCATAAAGACTTAAAAAGGAAAAAGTCATGACATTCAGAAGCCATATAGGTGAAACACTTGATGTCCTTAAGGGGTCATTGGCATATATCCCATGGGCCTCTATTCCAGGAGGTTTAAGATATCACACAGTGAAAACTCTAGCTTGACTAGATCAGGAGGTTTAAGATATCACACAGAGAAAACTCTAGCTTGACTAGGTCAGGAGGTTTAAGATATGACAGTGAAAACTCTAGCTTGGCTAGGTTTTATTGAAGTTTTTGCTAATTGGTTTGTCTGTGTGACTTTTTTACTTTTTTGTTTTCTTTATTTCATTAGCTTGTTTAAAACACAGTGACACGGACCTGTCTCCATTAGCCTAACTGTAGTTTTATTGCACTCCATATGAAGTACATTTAAAGCATTCTTTTCGGTTTCCACATTCCTGTCAATAGCACTGTCTTCAGGGTTCATAGCACAGAATTTAGCAAGGTGCCCTCCCTCTTATTTTTAACAAATTAATGTGTTACTTGCTGATTTTTGTTTCACAGAAGTTACATTTCTTACTGAACTTTAGTTTTAGATGTACACAAATCAGTTGTGTGCATCATATCATTAAATGTTCTACTAAAGTTACTAGCTTATAAGAGTTCTTAGGATCACTTTGTCACACATATTGTATTATATTACTAGTCAATGGTCTTTTAAACTAATCTACTATTTAATGTTCTTACATCATTGCTTTGCTCTCACTGTCAGCTACAAGCAGAACTTTATAGTATGCTTTAACTCATGCACCTGTGCAGTTACCTATTTTTTCCATATTGAAAGCCTGGTTATAAAATTGTATTGCCTGCACTTCAGGAGTTACAACAACTGTGGCCAACAGTTATTTCTTAAATTTGTCATAGCCCATTTACATTTTCAGTGCCTTTCATGCCAGTCAGGTGGCAGTCTTCTTGGTCCTAATTGCCTGAGGTGGCATAACACTAAAATGTCACCCAGTAGGACTCCAGGTCATGCTGTCTGTTAGTGATAGGACTCCAGCTCATGCTCTCTGTTAGTGCCTTCATAGATGTACCATCATATAGTTAGCAGCTGTACTGGCCAACACAAATAGTTGTTGCAGTAGATGTGCCAGCCTTTGGTCCGTCACCACCTGTGTTTCCTCAGTTTTATTCAATAATTCTTCAGTGGTTGCAGACACCAGTTAAGTATACCATGGAGATATAAGTCACAGTGGTGTAGGGAATTAGTAGCCTTAATATGGTTTAGCATCTCACAGTAGAGGTTTTGTGAGGAACTAAACATTGGCAGGTCCCTGGCTGAATACCCATGTGTGCACCATCAGTGTAAGGTCCAAGGAGACACATGAGGCCCCTATCTTCAGTACTCGGTTACTAAATGTATTGTAAATATATTACACATGCGTAGATACAGTAGTGTCTTCTATGAAGCTACTGACACCTTCTGCAGGGTTACATGACTGATTAATCAGCTACTGCATTTTTTCACAACAGTGAAGCCAATGCTGTCCATTAGAATGCTGCAGTTCTGCACTGACCACACAGACAGATAATCAATTATCAAATATTCACCTCCGAGTATTGTACTGCTCTTCTGATAAAACACATCAGTTTTCTTTGTTCCACTATAGTTATAAAACACTGTCAAATTCAGTTGGCCCTCATATTCATATTTTCAATAATCCTTTCCCCACAGACTAGTACAATCTATAAAATAAAAATTGAATTTTAAATGCACTCCAGTCAACGGCATTCAAAGCACTTTGCAGTAGTCATTGTTTGTCTTACTATGCACAGTCATAAACGCATCCTCCCTAGCTACTAGAAAACTATTCATTAATGTGTACATGTGCTCTTAACAAGCACCTAATATAAGAAATCATTTAAAAACTGCTGCTATGCCATTGATGCATTTGTACAGAGGGAATTGAATTAATTTGGAAGAATCCACTCTGGTTATTACTGTCATTAATTTATAGCTATAGAAAAGCTGTCAGTTTTCAGACATAGTGTGCAATGAACTCACTCAGGGATTAAAGGTTTATAATAATGACATACAATAAATGCAGAACAAATCCAAGATTAATGTTCATTTCTACTTTTAGTGTTTGCATGCTTCACAAATTAGAAAAAAGGGACATCCTGTCCTGAGAAGCATTAACTTCAGATTTCTACTCTTTCTTGTTTTATTTTTCATAGTTACAGATCAGATTTCTTTCTTCTGTGCTGTGAAGAGACAATGACACTTATGAATTCTCACACACACACACACATATATACACACAGCTGACATTCTCATTTCAGACATCTTTCCCCATCATGAGTAATACAATATTTGTTTTATTTTCTGTTTACATGTATGGTGTTACAGTCTTCACTCTTTTTAACTTCTTCTCTCTATTAATACTGCAGTGAGCAGGGTACCAGTGCAGCGCTGGACTCTTGCATCTGCTTCCCTGAAATGCCCCAATGACCATCTTCTTTTCTTTAGGATACATGGCTATGTTTTGATGGCTATATATGCCCATTTTCTGAGCAAAGTATCACCTTAAATGCATGCTGTGTGACCTGAACATCACAGCTTGATTATTTAGCCTTAGTTACTATGGAAAACATTTTGTTTTACTGTTCCTATCAGGTACAGACTTAATTGTTTAACACAGTGAAGTTATGTAGGGAACTAGACTGTTTAGTTATTTTAATTGAAATAATGTTATGTATGGAGCTGTATATAAGTAGCACTACCTACATATAATTTATTTAGCTTTCAAATCAGATTGACACACTAAAACATATCTATAATATGAAAAGCATTTAGTACTATGCAATGTCATTTCAACACACTGTCATCTAGGGTTTGAATCTGCCTTGTTTATTGTTCAGTATCTGGTGTTTGAGACTGACCTTGGTTGTCTTTGTAGAGATCACATATTCAGTATGTGAGATTTCACTGTTTTTTGCATTTTAGTCTCGCATTCATAACAAACTGTTTGGTTGGATTGGCTACTGTCAATTAATAGTGTACGCGCGTGTGTGTGTGTGTGTGTGTGTGTGTGTGTGTGTGTGTGTGTGTGTGTGTGTGTGTGTGTGTGTGTGTGTGTGTGTGTGTGTGTGTGTATGTTTGTGTATACTTTATATCACTATGATGTAAAAATGGATTTACAAATCAATGTCAATGGATAGGTTCTAACCCCACTGATTTTATAATTGCTGTTCTATTTTCAGTGCTATTTGTGATAATCCTGGTCTTCAGTAGTAAATAAAGCCTCTCACAAAAATAGTTATTACAAACTTAGTAGGATTCTGTATGTTTACAATCAATTATGTCCATGTCCTACTCACTACCATGTTAGGTGACGCATGTTGAAATCACTACAATGGCAATTGCACAGCAAAATCTGTCAAGTGGATGTTTTTCTGGCAGCTATCAGGTTTCCTTTCTGACTCCTTCCCTATCAGTTCTCTTCTTGATTACATGAACCTGGTATCCCCCTGGTGTGACCCACACCAGGACGGTCTCTCTACTCGGAGAGTCCATACATATGGGGATCCCCAATCCCCATATGTAGGTTCTAAGAGATGCAAATTGTCAGGCTCCAAAAGTGGAACAGGGCTGCTTGAGGATCCACCATACTGAGGCCTGCAGACTTTTTTCATAGATCTTAGCCCCTCCTCTTCATGATGATACTGTCAGGCTAAGTTACCCTCCAGTCTCCTAGATCTGCTAGCTTAAGTGATTTTATCTGGACTAATCCTTTAGAGTCTGCTTCTTGTTAGTCCTGTCACACTCTGGCACTGATAGAAATGACAATGGTTGTTGTTGTTGTTTCTTTTGGCTTTTCCTGGTTAGGGGTTGCCACAGTGGAACTCCGGTCCGCTAATGATTGGTAGTTGATTTTTACATGCCGAGTTACCAGCCCTGATGCACAACCTTCAACCAAGGTACGCCCATTCACGTATGTCTCCACGCAGAAGATGCTCTAGCTGAGAATCGAACCGGACAGTGTCTTACTGTGAGGTGACAATGCTACCGCAGACAATGGTATAAAATAGAATAAGCCCAGTGACTTTTGCCACTCTATTTTGCCTCTCTGTGCACCCCACCCTGAGTGTGTATGATAGCAAATGTGAAGCTGATGTCCACAGGACCCTCAGTAAACCACCTAGAAAGAAGTTATACAACATTAGCAAAGAGGAAATGACTGCTGTAAAACGTCTGAGCAGAGATAAGACTCACAGGATCCTGAAGGCGGATAAGGGGGAAGCATCTTAGTCACAGATACAGCTGCTTCAATGCAAGATTGAGACCATGCCTGACAATAACAGGTTTTACAGTAAGTGTGATTTTTAACACTGTGAATGTTGCTTCATGTTCAACAAGTTTTAAAAGCAGACCACTGAATAACTATGGTGGGCAGGTATGGCCTCAAGCCTGGCCAATGTGGCTCTGGGAAAATGGGAGGAAGAGGAGGCAGTGTATCAAAGCCCCTATTTTGCATCAATAAAATGCTATCTCCATTTTATTGATGACATATTTATCATCTTGGAAGGGGATGAAGCTACAATGAATGACATTTACAAACATATCAGTAATTCCACTAGCTTCCTGAGATTCTCAGCCTGTCACAGCAAGACCTTGATCAGCTTTTTAGACATAACCATATCTAAGGACACTGAAAACAAATTCCTCTCTAACAACCTGTTAAGAAAACCAGCTAAGGTTAATATGCTGCTGCACAGTAAAAGCATGCATCCCCAGTTCACAAAGAGAAATATTACAAAATCTCAGGGGCCAAGAATTGCACATGTCTCCAAAGAGCTTAGAGATTTCATCACAAATCTAATCAGCCTACACCGAGACTTCCTAGTTAGGTGGTATGGCAATAGGTTACTAAATTCCATCCTCAACCCCATCAGAACTTTAAAAGAGGCAGATGACTCCATTTTGAGGGACACCTCCCCCTGTGGAGGGTGCTAGGGCTCAAAAGAAATCAACACTGGGATCCACAGGAGGACAAAAGAAAAAGAAGCATGGCTCTCATGTTTACAGTAGATTACAAAACAATCAGATCATACCTGACAACAGGGTAGTGATTACAGACAATAAACAACTGGAAAATTCTCTAAGACCTCATCCTTGTTTTGTATTTAAGAGAGCCAGGAACATTAGGGACTGGGTAGAGTGCAAATTCAGACCAGAGGAGGAGGACAACAGAGGAACTTACCCCTGTGGCCCCCCTTTTTGCACCTACTGCAAGTATGTGAGCAACAAGGACTACTTCTTTTGTGCAGTACTCAGGAGAAGAATCAACAGCACTTGTTCTGGTAATTGCAAAACTGCTTTTGTGATATACCATGCACAGTGTAATGGCTGCAGCTGTTACACAGGGAAAACTGCGAACAAATTCAAAATCGGGTTAGCACACCACCTGTCTGACATCGGATTCCAGATCCTCTAAAACCAACTAGCAAAGCACTACCATGATTTCCCAGACCATAAAGGTTTTTACTTCCACATCCTAGACAAGCTCACTATGGGTCCACTCAAAGGAAACAAAAATGCAATCCTTGAAAAAAATGGAGTTAAGATGACAGATCACACTGGATGCCCAGCACCACCCTGGTCTAAACTCAAGCATTTCCATTAAAAGTATGCTTGCACTCAGAAAACTAAAGCATAAATCATACAGCTAAAACACCTAAAACATCTAACCCAGGATTTGGACATAAACTGTTAATTAACCCTAATTACTGATGTTCATAGGTTCATAGGTAGGTTCATATGCAGGTACTAGGCTATTGACCCTAGGGCCTATATAAGCCTAGCCAAAAAGGTACCCTGGCTTTCACCACCCAAGAAAATTATTTTCCTCTGCCCTTGTCGAGCAGAGTCACAGAGCTGATCCCTGTGGTGAATTTCCTATTTCCCATCCAATCATCAAGATTTTTCTTGAAGAGTGCTAATAAGGAGCTTTGTTTGATATAGATAGGTAGTTTGTTCCAGAGCATGGAAAGTCTCTGGGAGAGGAAACTACCTCTCCAGCATGTTCTGTTTATTGTAGTGACAAGGTTTAGGTCCCTAGAGTGTGTAGCTTGGAGGAGTTGGGATTTCTTTAAGTGGAGCATATCCAACAGCTCTGGGTTTGACATAGCTTTATATGTTAGGCAGAGATTGCCTCTGAGTAGGTGATATGCGATGGAGTAAAGCTGGAGTTTCTTGAGACGGTCTGCGTAGGGCATCTGTTTGAGGCCAGTAATCCTCTTTCTGAGTTATATCTGAGGCCTTTCCAGTTGTTGTAGATGTCTTGTGAGGTACATACCAAAAGGGGTATTGTACTCTATAATGGGTCTAATGAGTGATGAGTAGAGGGGAACAATGACCTCTTTTTTCCTGGATGAGAAACCTTTTGTGATGAGGTGTGCCATGTAGAAGGATTTCCTGACTACTGTGGCAATGTGATTATCAAAGAAGAGACTACTGTCCACCTGTGTCCCAAGGTCTCTTATCACACATTCGGTGTTAAGTAGACTACCACCTATGTGGTAGCTCATGGGTACAGAGTTTTTACCAAAGGGATGACAATGCACTGTTTGGCATTGAGCTTGAGACCATGGCACTGACACCAGGCATCTGTCTTCATGAGGCCCTTTTGTAGGATGTCCACATTGTTAGGAGTTTTGATTATGGCTCCTAGTTTGCAGTCATCTGGGAACTTCATCAGCCAAAGACCTTCTGTGTTAGCCTGTACTTCAGAAAATTCGATACCAAACAGGAGAGGACCCAGGACTGAACCCTGTGCTACTCTACTTGTCACTGGTTTATAGTCGGATTTGGAGTCTGCTACTTTCACAGTGTGGGTTCTGTCAGTGAGCGAGTTGGCAACCCATCTTGTGACATAGGGATTTATACCTTGTTTAGTGAGTTTATTTTATTGCCTCCGGGAGGCAAGCAAGTACGTGTTTGTATTAATTAGCAGTAAAACTGTACACTTACTTATCCCTACTGTTTGTATGTAACTACACAACAGGGCCAAACCACCTAGCAGCCTTACTCCCTTACACACCACTTTCTAGTCTTACTCCTTCCCTCTCCTTGGATTGTCTCTTACTTCTAGTTACTCTGTTCCCTATTTTTGTCTAGTCTCCTGCACCTTCCTACCTCCAGGATCCTTCGCAAATCCTGATGTTCATCGTGCATACAGCTGCAGTAATCACAGATGGGTTCTCTGCCGTCAGGCGGGTCCTTGGTCGGCCGAATTCCAAAGTCTAGGTCCGGCGTCGGTTGTTGTCGCCTTCTCTCCTGACGTCAGTGAGGCAGGGGTATATAAGACACAGCTGACGCCATGTTCTTCAGTCTTTTTTGCCGCGCGGTGCCCGAAGCAGAAGCAGTTCGCAAGTGCTGGTCGGCTAGCTCCTGAATTTACGAAAAATTGGAAACCGAAGTCTTCATTAAAGCTAAGTACCCTGTTGGGGAAACTTTTCTTGCCTCAGACCGATGTCAGAAAAAGTTAACAATTGTATTTCTTGTGGGAAGCAAATACCGCATAAGGATTTCCATTCCCTCTGCATACCTTGTTTAGGCCCAGACCACGATGTCTCAGGCTGTCGCTTTTGCACTACTTTCAATAAACGCACTATTAAGCGTCAAGCGGAGTTCGCCCAACACTTTTTTGGTAAAGCCTTTGATTATAAAATGTCGTTGGAGACTCTGACTACCGTTTTGTCCAAAAAACGCAAGGACAAGGACCAACATGCAAGGTCCGCGGTTCCCACCGTCACAACGCCAAAACCGGCTCCATGTGGTCCAGTTCTCAGCGAGATGCCTATGCAGTCCCCGACTACCGACGACACTTCTTTGGTGGTGTCTTCTGTAACCGAGACCGCAGGTACCTCGGCCCTTACCCAGACTACAACCACCGAAGCCACTGTGAGTGTTGAGCCTCCTAATGTGGACAGGTCCACTTCCACACATGGTGTCTTCAGACCCTCATCTTCCTTTTCCATTAAGGCCTTTACTAAATCCAAATCAGCCAGGCATCCCAAGAGGCCTGTTGCACAGGGCCCATCTCCAGGCCCCATGCCTAAAAAGCAGATGCTTAAAATGGCTGAGGATTTAATTACTCTTATCAGGGGTTCCCAGCCCCCTCCAGACAAGAGACCCAGAGTGGAGGAAGATTCTCCCTCTTCTGATCAGGGCTCCATTTTTTCAGAACATTTTGATGTAGAGGAACACTCTTACTCCCCTTTTGAAGATTCGGATGCAGAGCAGTCCATTCCTTCTGTATCTCCTCCTGAGGATTTTTCCTTTGGGGAAACCTTGCACAATTTGAGGGAACACTTCCATTGGGAAGGCCAAGACTTTTCTGATTCCAAGAAAAGACTTAGGGAATTTCTTTTGTTACCTCAACACAGACCTCTGGCGATACCTCCTGTCTTGGACATACTTGATGATGTTTATTCGGAGGCTTGCCTTAATCCGGATTCCCTGCCTCCTGCCCCAGTCAAGCCTGATAGGTACTACAGAGATCCTAACTCTCACCAATTTCTCTACAAAAGCCATAATGCTGACCCTGAAACCATTTCTCAAGGCCCCAAGGGAATGAAGGCCTCTACTGCTAAGAATCCACTACCTTCCGAAAGAGAGTCAAGATCCTTAGAAAGGTGGGGTAAAAAGGTATATACCTCGGCCACCCTAGCCATGAGGGCCTTAAATTGTCAGTTTCATATGCTTAAATATCAGCAGTTTCTGTTATCACAATTAAGGAATAAAATGTCTCAACCTGAACAACCAGATTTGAAGGAGTTGCAGGATATGATGCATAGTGCAGAACAAGTGGGTAAACACACCTTACAATGTGGCTATGATGCCCTAGAGGCCTCAAGTAGAGCTGCTGCTACAGGATCAGTCATTCGTAGACATGCCTGGCTTAGGGAACAAAGCTTACCTGATCATGTGAAAGCTAAACTTCTAGATGCTCCTTTACAAAAGGATGTGCTGTTTGGTACTAATGCTGAGGAGATATTACGAAAAATGGAAGAAAAAGCCAAATCTATGCAAACTGTCAAAGCTTTTCTACAGGTTCAACCACCACATTTTAGCAGGAATTGGCCTTCTAAAAACTGGTCCTTTCCGGCCACGGACAAGCCCCAAAGAGGTAGATACAGGCGCACAAAGGGCAGAGGACAATCACAAGGATCATATAGAGGCAGGCAATGGCAAACTCCAGCACCAAGAGGTGGCGAAGACAGTGCACAACAATACAGGAAACAAACACAATGACTCCCTCCTTTCCATGCCAAGCAAGTCTCAGCTGGAAGCACCCTTGGGAGGAAAGCTGGCATTATTTACAAGAAATTGGCATATTGTCACAACAGACAAATGGATCCTGGATGTTATAAACAGAGGCTACAGATTTCATTTCCACACTCTTCCAAAAATGAGAGACATGCCAAACCTGTCACACAATCAAAGGGCAGAGGCACAACTACAAATTTCAAAGCTCATAGACATGAGAGCTATTCAAGAGGTACCTAATCATGAACAAGGCCAAGGATTTTATTCCAGACTATTTCTGGTACCAAGGAAAGGAACTGACTGGAGACCCATTTTGGACTTATCCATCCTAAACACATTCTTACTCGTACCAAAATTCAAGATGCTCACATTACAGCAGCTTCTTCCCATGCTGGGCAAGGAGTTTTGGCTGGTAACACTGGACCTCAAGGAGGCATACCTGCATGTCCCAATCAGACAAAGTTGCAGAAGATACCTCAGATTTCTTGCAGGTTCAATCCACTATCAATTCTCTGCATTGCCCTTTGGCTTATCTACTGCACCCAGAGTATTCACGAAATGCCTGGCATCAGTAATTGCCTACTGCAGACTTCAAGGGATACAAATTTACCCTTATTTGGCAACTGCCTGATCCAAGCGGACAGCAAGCACATACGTCTGGACCATCTGGCTTATGTAACATGGTTACTGTATTCTCTGGGATACACAATCAACAAAGATAAATCCAGGCTAACACCATCTCAGAAAATAACTTTCCTGGGTGCCAACTTGGACACAAACACCCAGATGGCCTATCTTACACCGGAAAAACAGGGGCAACTAACTCAGTACTTCAAAATACTAGCAAAATGTACCAGGCTTACTGCAAGGAAAATCCTGCAGGCTCTGGGCTTCATGGCATCTTGCATTCTTTTAATCCCATGTGCAAAGTTGCATATGAGGAAACTTCAATGGTACCTAAAAAACCTATGGTCTCAACACAGCCACAGTTTGGAAACAATAATACCAATAATTCCATGTTTGCAAAAGGAATTTCTATGGTGGGCCCAAGCATGTCAAACAAACACAGGTCTCCCATTCTGCAAGCCTCAAGCATACCAAGTCATCACAACAGATGCCTCAGATTACGCCTGGGGGGTGCACATGACAGACAGATGCATTCAGGGCAAATGGTCCCAAAAGGAAAAGCACCTTCACATCAATCAAAAAGAAATGCTAGCAGTGATAAATGCAATTACAGTTTTCAAGGACCTCCTGCATCCAGGACAATTACTGATAAAAACAGACAGCACCACAGTAATGTGGTACATAAACAAACAAGGAGGAACACATTCATACCCCCTGTGCAGACTAGCCATGGCACTTTGGAACATGGCTCTGGAATGGTAAATCGAACTTCAAGCACAGTACTTGCCAGGTTTGGAAAACATGCTGGCAGACAATCTAAGCAGAAATATGACAGATCCACATGAATGGAAGTTGCATCCTCAAGTGTTTACAAAGATAATCCAAGCGTGGGGGAGGCCAGACATAGATCTCTTTGCCTCCCACAGGAATCATCAATTGGAAAAGTTTTGTTCAAGGACCTTTCATCCAAAGGCCTGGAGAGTGGACGCCCTTTCATTCAGTTGGACAGCATGGGCAGTTTACGCTTTCCCACCTCTGCCTCTTCTGCCCAAGGTGCTCTTGAAAGCAAGAGCAGACAGACCGAAGATGATACTGATTGCTCCAGACTGGCCAAGGCAACACTGGCACCCACTCCCGAGGAGCCTAACACATACTCCTCCCTGGCCCCTACCTCTAATGCCTCTTCTGCTGCCTCAGCACAGCTACAAAACTCTTCACAGTCAGCTTAAAACACTCAATCTCGCTGCATGGAAAATTCCTTAACACCACAACAGACCCTGCTCCCCAAAGAGGTGCAGGATGTCATTTTGGAGGACAGAAGGCCATCTACTAGAAAGGCTTACTCCGCAAAATGGAAACGGTTTTGCTCTTGGAATGTGAAAAAAGACCAAGACCCTAGAAAACTGAATTTGCCTCAGGTATTACAGTATCTAGCTGAGCTGCTGAACAGTGGACTTTCATTTTCCTCCATAAAAATCCATGCCTCAGCCATTTCTGCAGAATTCAACACGTATCCACCCTTATTCTCTCACCCACTCTTAAGACAGTTCCTCAGAGGGGCTAAGAATATAAGACCACCAAGGAAACAACCAATACCAGCCTGGGATCTTAATTACATTCTAGAAAAATTAACATTGCCTCCCTTTGAACCAGCTGCCTCAACAGATTTGCAATATTTGTCCTGGAAAACAGCTTTCCTTCTGGCCATTACCTCAGCTCGTAGGGTTTCGGAACTACAAGCCCTCATGGCTGTGCAGCCCTTTCTCATCTTCCATCAGGACAGGGTTTCCCTTCGAACCAACCCGTCATTTATGCCTAAAGTGGTGTCCAGGATAGCTTTAAATCAAGCCATACACTTACCTACCTTTTACCCCAATCCTCAAAACAAAGGGGAAAGGCTGCTACATGCCTTAGACATCCATAGACAGCTACGTTATTATTTGGACAGAACAAAGCCCTTCAGGAAATCAGAACAACTTTTTGTGTCCTATGCTGTAGGGGCTCAAGGGAAGGCAGTTACCAAACAGACAATTTCAAAATGGATAGGCCACTGCATATGGTTTTGTTATTCCTATCATGGAAAATCTGTCCCTACAGGCATCAGATCCCACTCCACCAGGGCCACAGCTACCTCTACAGCCTTCCTCAGAGGAGTTCCTACCAAAGATATTTTGGAAGCAGACACTTGGAGTTCTGTGCATTCCTTCACAAAACACTACCACCTGCCTTTATATTCCAAAACTAGAGCAGGCTTTGCCACTGCTGTGTTGCAGGGCATTCTGGCTCATCCCAGTTCCACCTAGTGCCTACCACCCTGTGCGTAGCTTTGGGATTCTACCCATCTGTGATTACTGCAGCTGTATGCACGATGAACATAGTACAGTTTTGTACCTACCATAAATGTAGATGTTCGAGTGCTAATACAGCTGCAGTAGAGGTTTCTCTCCCTCCTTCCCCTCTTGGTAAAGGACTAGGGCCTAACCCCCTTTTCATACAACCTGACTGGGTTATCCTTCTATGGTATATTTGCTTGCAACTACTGATTTTGGATTATATTGCATTGCATATATATAAATATAATTGATGTATTGCCTTCCTTCTGGGGGCACCTGACATCTGGGGCAAGAAAGACTGAAGAACATGGCGTCGGCTGTGTCTTATATACCCCTGCCTCACTGACGTCAGGAGAGAAGGCGACAACAACCGACGCAGGACCTAGACTTTGGAATTCGGCCGACCGAGGACCCGCCTGATGGCAGAGAACCCATCTGTGATTACTGCAGCTGTATTAGCACTCGAACATCTACATTTATGGTAGGTACAAAACTGTACTTTATCTCCTATATCTACTTGCTCACCACTACTGCATTATCCCTCTTTGCCCACTAGATGGCGGCCTAAACTAGGACATCTCCTTATACTTTCTTCTTCGTTCTCCCTTTATTACACCTAGATATAGTGTTGCCCTGAGCACCCTTAAGTAGACCTTGCTCCCTCCTTTGACCATCCTTGTTCTCCTCATTTTTACTTCTACTTCTCACTGCTACTGCACTTCTACTTCTACTTTCATTCCCTTCCCTGCTTTTCCTCCCACTTACCTATTCTTCATACCTGCAGCTCTCAGCAGCTCTCTGATTGTTTTTTGCTGCCTTTAATCGTTTTCTTTTTCTAAGATTGTTTTACCATATATCAACCATATAAATATATATGGATTCACACAAATAATGACCACTCCTACTAGAATGCATAAACCAAACAACAAAGAAACCATCCTAGACTGGGTCCTTCTAAACAGTCATCTTGATTCTTATAAACCAGGAACTTTCCCAAATGATATTAGTGACCACATGCTAACTTATATAATCAAACAAAAAACTTATAGCCCCAACATAAATACTTTTAAAACTTCCCGCTCCAAAAAATACTTTAACCCAGAGAGCTTCCAAAACGAACTGAAAGCATGTGACTGGTCACCTATGCTTCATCTTGAACTTGATGAAGCAGTAATTTACTTTAATACTAGATTTCTCCAAATACTAGACTACCATGCCCCCTATCACTCTTCCCGCATAATAACCAAAACTGCCCCCTGGCTCACAAAGGCAACTAGGCAAAAGATCCTTCTCAGAAATAAAATTTGGGCTAAATGGCGAACCTCAAGAAATCCAACAGATCACCTCTACTTTAAACAATTAAGAAATGCCGCCAAGAAGGACATTCTTAAAGACAAAAAAGACTATTACCTCCACCTACAACAAACTCACCAACAACATCCTCAAAAATTCTGGTCTGGCATTAACAAACTTCTTCAACCTGGACACTCTAAAATTCCTGACCCTATAGGTTTCAACCATAATAACTCTAACCAGATTCCTGATGCCTTTAACAACTATTTTACTGAAGCTATTCTATCCCTATCTAACACATTACCATCCACTTCCACTCTTCCATTAATAACACCTAATACCCTCTCACCTACCTTCCACATACATCCTGTACCTACATCCCTCATTTGCAACCTCCTTCAAAAGCTCAAGCCATGCACCCCTTCTGCTGACTGTCTTCCAGCTGAATACCTGCAAATTGCAGCTAAAGCCATTGCCTACCCTATCTCCATACTTATAAATAGAACAATTTCAGAAAGCAAAATCCCCTCTCTATGGAAGATCTCCCATATAATCCCTTTACACAAAGGTGGCTTATCAACTGAGCTCTCCAACTATCGGCCTATTGCCTTACTCTCTCCATTAGCTAAAATAATGGAGAAATGTATACACAGACAACTGCTTGACCACCTACTACAAAATAATCTACTTGCAGATTGCCAGCATGGCTTTAGGCCTTACCATAGCACAACTGCCCTGCTATCCTTCTCTGATTCTATAAACAAAAACCGTAACAATAACACCTTTTCCTCTGCTCTATTTATTGATCTTTCTAAAGCTTTTGATATGGTGAACCACCCCATACTTACTGACACTCTAAAAGCCCATTCACTAGACCCATAAGCATTACAATGGTTTAAATCCTATTTAGAAAATAGACAGCAAGCAGTTCTCTGGAATAAGAATATTTCTTCATCCCTCCCTGTAGACATTGGAGTACCACAAGGTTCTATCTTAGGGCCACTTCTATTTTCCTTATTTATTAATGACCTTCATATTAGTATTTCTCAAGCCACCTGCATACAGTATGCAGATGACTCCACCTTAATTGGCTCAGCCAAGTCCATAACCTCTCTCCAGTGCCTCACGCAAACAGTATTTAACAGTGTTGAAAACTGGTTCACAAAACACTGCCTTCTTCTCAACCCCAAGAAAACTAAATTATTGCTTTTTTCTCCTACTCACAAGACACCTCAACTGCACCTCACAGTAATCTCTAACAATGGAACCATCATATCCCCTGATACTACAACCCATCTTCTAGGTGTTACAATAGACAACAACCTTAGCTACAATGACCATATTAATTCCACTATAAAGACGGTAAACAAAAAACTAGGGACCTTATACAGAATCAAATCCTTCCTTACCTCTGCAGCCAGAAAAACTATAGCCCAAACCCACCTAATCTCCACCCTGTTCTATGCTTCTGCTGTCTATACTAATCTGTCTAAAACCAACCTTACCAAACTCTCCACCTGTTATAATAACATAACCAGATTTGCTTCTGGTACCCCATTTAGAACACATCATTGTCACAACCTCAAACAGCTGGGTTGGTTAGAACTACAGAACCAATTACTTTTTCAACAGCTTGTTATCACCCAAAAGATCCTCTTCTACCCTAAAAATACCCCAATCCTCACTAATCTCATCTCCCCTTACAAAAATCTTGCAACTCTACGCTCAGCAAATAAACTTCAAATCTCTTCCATTAAATCCAACAGCAAAGCTGGGGACTCACTCTTCTCAAACACCATAGGAAAGAGCTGGAATCATCTTCCTTCTGAACTTTCCAACCTTACTTCTACTTTACTTTTTAAGAAGAATCTTAAAGAATATCTTAAATCCCACTGGCTTTGTCCCGGCTCCAACCCTGACTGATATCTCTTGCCCCCTCCTGCTCTTTCTCAAAAAAACAAAAAAAAAAAAAAAAAAAAAAAAAAATGTTTTTACTTTATCTATCTTCTGTTTTAATTTTTGTTTTTACTCATAGTATTTGATTCTAGCCTAAATTTGCTAAATAACTCTGTATAACTCTACCTCTTAATGTTAATTTTGTAACAAATTTTATTTTATTTTAATTATACTTTATTGTATTTCCTTGTCATTGTTGCTGCTCAGAGCTTTTCTCCCCGGGCCTCTATTGAAAATGGACATGTATCCAGTTAGACTAGCCCGGTCAACAAATGTAAAATAAAATAAAAATAAATAAAATAAGTTTATAATTCCAGAGTGGGGGATGGTGTCAAAAGCCTTGGTGAGATCTAGATAGGCTGTGTGAACCACCTGACCCTCGTTTACAGCTTTGGTGACTGCTTCAGAGAAGTCTATCAGGTTTAGAAAACACGATCTGCCTTTTATAAACCTAAACTGGGTGGGGTCCAGAGTTTGGAGATTACTAATGTTTTTGTGTATAAGATCCATGATGATACGTTCCATGGCCTTGCAGACCAGGCTCGTTAGGCTAATGGGGCGGTAGTTCCTGGGGTCCGTGGTGGCTCCCACTTTGTGGAGTGGGATAACTGTCGCTGTGCGTCATTCAGTGGGCACAAAGCCTGAGGTGAGGCTATGATTGAACATGGTCCTTAGGTGGGGTGTCAGTTCATTCTGCAGTTCATGTAGAACTCAGCCTGGGATGTTTTCTGGTCCCATGGATGCTGTGTTCTTGGCTTTGGAGAGTGTGAATTTTACCTGTGCAGTTGTTATTACAGGGACTTTGCATTCTTCAGGTATATAAATGGGTGTTTTAGGGGGTGAGAGGGTGGTAAAGTTATAACTGAACCTATCCGCCAGGATGTTGGCAATATCAGTTGGTTCTGTATATTTAATGCCATTGTGCTGTAACTCAGAGCAGATCTGAGTGTTGCCATTGAGATTCTTGACATAGCTATACAATGCTTTGTGGTTGTCTTTAGAATCAGTGATGATTTTGTTTTCGTAACTAGCTTTGGAAGATTTTATGAGGGATCTCAGCTTCTTACTGAGGCTAGCCAGGGAGTTCCTCCAATCATGGGATTTTACTCTTTTTTTACAACAGTTTCTTTCTTCTATTGTAGAGTTTGTTTATGGCAGGGGACCACCAGATTGGCTTTCTTTTTTTAGAGGATAGCATATTGGTTCTGTTAGGGATAGTACAATCTATGCACTCATGTAAGTGCTTATAAAGTGCATTTGTGTAGGATTTAGCAGTCGTACCTCTATTGTCTGTCTGCATGGGTGTCATGAAGTTTACCACTTTTGTCTTAAAAAGAGTGAAGTTGGCTTTGGAGAAATTTTGTTATGGTGGTTTCCTTAATTGGGGTGGGGGCAGGATGTGGATGTCTAAGATGATTAGCTTGTGGTCAGATCTGACCAATGAGGAACTGACCTCTGGTGAGGAACACCGGTTGCCCATGTTGGTAATGACCAGGTCTAGGATATTGCTGCCCCTGGTGGGGGTGTGGATAAGTTGATCCAAGGCACTGGAATTTCCAAATTCCAGAAAATGTTGAGCAAAAGAGTTGGTACATGAGTCATTTTCCCAGTTAATGGTGGGGTAGTTGAAATCATCCATTATTAGGGTGTTGTACTCTAATATTTTCCAGTGTATCAAGAAATGAGGAGTGGGAATCCTGGGGCATGGTGGGGGATCTGTAGCGAGTTACAATTTGGATTGCGGTCTTGCCCAAAGTTAGTTGCACTTGACTAATCTCGGATGCATTATACTGAGCATCTAGCCTGGAGATGTGGATATCCTTAATGAATATGGACACGCCTCCGTCTTTAGTGTTTCAGTCCAGGTTAGGTGGCCAAAAGGTGTGGTATGAATTATAACCTGGTAATGCAGGGGTGCTCTCTGGAGCTTTGAACCAGGTCTCTGTCACTGCACAGAGGAGGGGCCACAACTGACCCTGGTAACTATTGCCCCATAAGCCTGACTAGCCTGGTCTGCAAGGCTATGGAGTGCATCATCATAGAACTCATTAACAAAGACATTGGGAACCTCCAAACACTTGACACAAATCAGTTCGGCTTTGTAAAGGGCAGATCATGCCTAGTAAACCTGGTTGACTTCTTTGAGACAGTTACCAAGGCCATAGATGAGGGAAAGGTGGTTCACACAGCCTACCTTGACCTCGCCAAAGCTTTTGACACATTCCCCACTCGGGTATTACAGAACAACTCACCAGCCTGAACATAAACCCCCTACGTCACAAGATGGGCTTACAGACAGAACTCATACGATTAGAATAGCGGGCTCCAGGTCTGACTCTAAACCAGTCACAAGTGGTGTCCCGCAAGGCTTGGTTCAGGGGCCCCTACTGTTCAGCGTATACTTCTCAGAAGTACAGGCAAACACAGGAGGACTATGGCTAACCAAGTTCGCTGATGACTGCAAACTGGGAGCCATAACTGACACTCCGGCTGACACGGACATCCTCCAAAAGGGCCTTACTGAGAACATACACCTGGTGTAAAAGTCATGGTCTCAAGCTAAATGCCAAAAATGCATAGTCATCCCATTTGGGAAAAACAAAACACCCATGAATTACCACATAGGTGGCAGCCCCCTTAATACAGAAGAGGTAATAAGAGATCTGGGGGCCCAGATAGATAGTAATCTCTCCTTTGACAATCATATTGCCAGATTAGTTAGGAAATCCTTCTATGTGGCCCATCTAATTACTAAAGGGTTCACAGAAATAAAGAGGTTATAGTGCACCTCTACTCATTACCCATTAAACCCATCATAGAGTACAATGCCCCATTTGGGATGTACCTCACAAGACACTTCCAACAGCTGGAAAGACCACAAAAGTACCTCACCAAGAGGATTACTGGCCTCAAACACATGTCCTATGCAGCCCGAGTGAAAAAACTCCAGTTGTACTCAGTGGCATATCGCTAACTCAGAGTTGATCTCAGCCTGACTTACAAAGCCATGTCCAACTCAGAATTGATGGACATGCTCCACCTAAAGAAATCCAAGTCACTGCGAGCCACACGATCTAGTGAGCTAAACCTCGCCACAACAATAAATAGAACATGCTGGAGGGATAGATTCCTGTCACAGAGACTCCCCATGCTTTGGAACAAAATTCCAAATTACATCAGGCAGAGCCCCTCACTAACACTCTTCAAGAGAAACCTTGATGAGTGGATGGGTAACAGAAAATACACCCCTGGGATCACTTCATTGGCTCTGCTTGACAGAGGGTCAGATAATTAATCAATGGGGCGGCGAAAGCTGACACACTCTGGCTAGGCTTATAAATGCCCTTGGGCAGATAGCCTGGTACCTACCTATGAGCCTATGAACCTATGCTGCTGGTGCAGGTACATTGCCAAGTGGAAGTCTATCTGCAGAAACAGAGTTAGCTAAAGTAAGAAAACTGTTTTGTAAAAGGATGCTTCTGGATGTCAACTCTTAAACATCACTTTCATTTGCATCAAACCACTTTACTTTTTTTATTTGACACGGAAGTATTACACTGAATTCCAAAAGATGACAGTTAATACCAGCCATGGCAGGTAGAATATATTTCAACTATTATTGAGAAATAAAATAAAGATGCTGATTTGTTTAATATGACTCAAGTTTTGAAAATGTACATACATATGCATGCATGCATGTAGGTAGGTAGATAGATAGGCAGGTAGTTCGGTATGTATGCGATTATTTTTTCTGTATTAATGTATCTAGTATTTATTTATGTAATTTGTTGACCAAATAAAACTACTAAGCACAAACCTTTTTTCTGGTTAATTATTTTGCACAAACTCCTTGTAGGGATCATATTCACCACAAATTAAGTTTGGGAGACCCTCTCACATGTGACGATAAAGTAGCTCAAGTGGTAGAAAACCTGTAGACACCTCTTTGGATGATGGAGGAAATGGTGTAGGTAATCACCCTGCTCCTACATAACTAGGTCTGTGACTGTTGTCAGCATAGTCATGAGATACGAGTTAAACCTTTCCAATACATCATTTCCTTGTTGGTAGAAAGAGGTAGTTTTTAATTGTTTATTCTACAATGCTTCTACAAGCAGTTCAGTGGGTCTGACAGGAATTTAGCTGTTCTGTCAATATATTCCAAGGAATGTCATCTTGCTGAGAATTTCTAAGAGCATGTGATCTCATTTCTGCCTCTGTGGAGAAGAAAGTGGCAACCATCTCAGGATAGCTAGTAGAGCAGTCTGCCATCACCAGCACCACCAGGATATAACTATTTCCTATGGTGCTTAGGGTATGCCAATGGATTAACACAATACCCCTTGCTATCCTTTGGAGTGGTTCCACAATTGCAGACAATGACATTACAACAGTCTTAGCTGTGTCTACAGCCTTGTCAGCCTTCTGACACTGCTCACACATCTTGTAGTACCCTGTTACATCATTATCTGCTCAATGCAATATTTTGCATAGGTCTCCTTTTCATGTACTTCATACCCATATGACCTGAAAAGGAATGCCATGAGCTATTGTCAGAAATGCATGTTGGTATGCCCTAGGGACTATCAAATATTGTATTACTTCTTTCTCTACCCCTCCTTCTGGATCCATTCTCTGTTCATTAATCCCTTATCCCAGTATACTGACTGTCCGTCTCCCTGAGAATCTACAGACATATTGACTACCTCTCTCTGGTTCTATAATGTGGAATTTAAGAGCTGTGCCTGTCTCATTTTTTTTCTTTGTAGTCTTCCCCTGCTCCTTCTTCAGAGGAAGTCTAGTCTCATTTGACAGTTGTGGCTCATATTAAGCTGTGTTTCTACCATTTAGCTGTTTCATTGAGGCAGACAAATTACCAGACTTAGTTGAAAGTGTGGACCCCAGCTGGGTCCCTACTGCTAAGTAACCCACACGCTTGTCTCCATGCCTGGTTGCATATAATTGCATGTACATAAAGAACTATATCATAAAAGTCATTTCCTATTAAAACATCTGCAGGAATATCCTCAGACACTAACAACTGCTTGTTTCTATGCCCCCTTCTCAGTACAGGTGAATGCTGTTTAATGGTTTGTGAAAAAAGCATCCAACTGCAGAGCCATGAGCAATCCTCAGACTTTTTCCTCAACCTGATGTTGAGGGCTAAAAAAAGGTCCTTCTGGAACTCTAGTACTGCAACAAAATGCTTATACTAGCTCATTGCTACATTTACTAACCCATTCTCCCTCTACAAACAAACAAACATATCTATTTTAGCATCAATGATATCAGGTACTGATGTTTAAATGAGTGCTATTGCTGCACTCATGTCCAGTTTTTGTCTTCTGAAGTGCCAGTCATGACTATTAACAGATACTGCACATGGCAGACACCCCCTTCATCTCATTCTAACTGTGGCAATTGTCATGGCAAGTAATGTTACTAACAAGTGTAGACATAAGAACAGTTATGTCTGATACAGTATCCCATGTTTCCAACAACTGCAGACTTAAGAACAGTTTGATACAGTATCCCTCTTAGTAACAGTTTCTTTCACCCCACCAGGATAAGGTGCATGTATTTTTAGTGATCTGGAGTTGTAGTCTCAAGAGAATTGACCCTGCAATGATACCATCTCTGTTGTTTCCCTCAAGGCGTTTTGGTTTCAGTCCTTTTTATGTGGACATTTAGACTACACTTGTCCCATTAAGTTACATTAGAAACCTTTAATCCCAAATTTCATGGCATGTACTAGAAGAAGTGTCTTCCTCCTTTGCCTGTGGAACTTGCTCTGATGGTAGTGACTACCCCTCATAAATTTCCTTATACTAATGTATAGTGTTAGGTAACTCTTTATTGTATAGTTATACCCTGCTTGCTATATGAGTCAGCCTTTCTACCCATTTCTTCAGCCAAGGGAAATTCCCACTCTGTCATGCAGATTCTCGTATCCTCAGGCAAAATATTTAGTGCTGTCTAATCAAAAGGTCTCCCAAAATGTAATGAGTAGACATTTAACATCCACTCATCCACTAAGTGTTTAGTTCTACAGTGAAATCAATGGCTCTTCCCCCTAGCTTTCTTTTACATTCTCTAAACATTTGTCTGTAAATTTTAGATGTACACGTCAAGCATTCAAAAATGGTCCAGGCAGTCAGAGGTCATCTTACTTATTGCATGCATGGCTTTACCCAAAATAACTGGCATTAAAAGCCATCCAGTTGCTCTTTGTTTATTTGGAATGAATTGCACAACCATTGGCTGATTGGGGTTACCTGGACTATGGCTTGGAGTAAGCACCTCATTGGTTCTTTTGAGCTTTTTTTTAAAGTTGTTTCAGGTTTCAACTTTCCCCTTTAATTTGCATTCTTTAGCCACTGACATTTTGGTATATTTCTCAAAGATCATTTGCCTGTTTCCTGACAACACTGTTTAAATACTTAAATAACTGCTGTGCAATGTATTCTGCTGTATATTTGCCTTGTGAGCGGTGGCAAAGTTTCTAATGGTATATACATATAGGTGACTATCTGTTTTTCAGGCTATGTAGGTACAGTTTACAATATCCACACTGCTGGAAAACAAATAATATGCACAGCCAGGAGGTATGGCCTCACAATCCACAGTGATGGAGGCAATTTATATCTGACAGTCAGGGGCTATGGACTCACTGCAAAATAATATACAAGGATGATGGCCTTAATAGTTACATTAAATACTAACTGTAGCTTTAGGTTATGACAAACACTAACCTCACCTGAGTAAGCCTCACAATGAAGAGCTGCAGATTACAGTTATAACCACTGGCTTCCCAGGAATTCAACCATCTTGCTATCATATGAGTGCTTTCTGGTGCAATCTTAGAACCAGTAATTGAAACTCACACACACACACACACACACACACACACACACACACACACACACACACACACACACACACACACACACACACACACACACACACACACCTGATTTAGTCACTTCAGAAATCCTTCCCCATCATGAGTAACACAATATTTTTTTATTTTCTGTTTACATGTATGGTGTTCCAGTCTTCACTCTGTTTAACTTCTTCCCTCTATTAATACTGCAGGGAGCAGGGTACCAGTGTGGCACTAGACTCCTGTACCTCCTTCCCTGAAATGCCCCAGTGACCATCTTTTTTTCTTTAGGATACATGGCTATGTTTTGATAACTGCATCTGCCCAGTTTCTAACCAAAGCATCACCATATATACATGCTGTGTGACTTGAACATCAGAGTTCGATTATTGCTAACAGCCACTCACCAGAGTGATTGTTGCAGCTTCAAATACTATGGAAAACATTTTGCTTTACTGTTGTTATCAGGTATAAACTTGATTGCAACACAGTGACATTATGAAGATAACTGGATTGTTTAGTTATTTTAATTTAAATAATGTTAGATATGTGGTTGTGTATAAGTAACAACAATTACAAGTAATTTATTTAGCTTTCAAATCAGTTTAATGCAACAAAGCAAATTTGTGATATGAAAAGCAATTAACACTATGCTAGTTTCACTGTGTGTGAGGTATTAACTGGAAATTTTCTCTATTTGTTAAACATCTGTTTGTGTTTGTTTGTTCTGATTTCCTACCAATGAATGTATCATATAACTGATCTGTTTGCAGTTAAAAGCATTCTCTAGAGTCTCCTTGCTCCTTTGTCTGTTTAAAACTTTCATTTAAAGGCTCACTGCTGCTTTTCTGCTGTGATAAAATTTCTGTATTTTTTTTCTCTACCTAAGTAGTGTAGGTAGTAGCTGTAGCATTGTCCGTATTCAGGCGTGTGTTCTGGCCCCAGTTGTTTGTTTGCAGAGGCTGTGTGTCTGAGCACATGTTCCAGGCCATCTTAGTTTAGCAAAAGCCATTTTGTATTTCAGTGGGAGTGACGTGTTTATGGTCATTGGCTGATTGGGGTTACCTGGACTATGGCTTGGAGTAAGCACCTCATTGGTTCTTTTGAGCTTTTTTTTAAAGTTGTTTCAGGTTTCAACTTTCTGTTACTTAAGAAGTTACCTTGTGAGTGCTTCTGCCATTTCACACAGAGTTAATTGGAGGAAGGACACTGATCAAATCTCTGATCTGTGATATATAACATTAAGTATCTTGTTTTTTTTTTATTGCTTATGTTTACTAGTTATTTATAGCACTTTTATTGTATGTTGCATACTTTTTACTGTATTTTATAGCTATGAACTAATCTGCACAGTTGTATTAGAATTGTCTACCTCACAGGGCTTGATAAATAAGGTTTTTACTGTCACACCATTTGTAAATCTTTTCTAACTAGTTTCACTGTGTGTGAGGTATTAACTGGAAATTTTCTCCATTTCTTAAACATCTGTTTGTGTTTGCTTGTTCTGATTTCCTGCCAAGGAGTGTTTCATATAACTGATTTGTTTGCAGTTAAAATAATTCTCTAGAGTCTCCTTGCTCCTTTATCTGTTTAAAACTTTCATTTAAAAGCTCACTACTGCTTTTCTGCTGTGATAAACATTTCTGCAGATTTTTCTCTACCTAAGTAGTGTAGGTAGTAGCTGTAGCATTGTCCATATTCAGGCTTGTGTTCTGGGCCTAGTTGTTTGTTTGCAGAGGGTGTGTGTCTGCGCACATGTTCCAGGCCATCTTAGTTTAGCAAAAGCCATTTTGCATTTTAGTGGGAGTGAAGTGTTTGTGGTCATTGGCTGATTTGGATTACCTGGGCTATGGCTTGGAGTAAACACCTCATTGGTTCTTTTGAACTTTTTAAAAGCTGTTTCAGGTTTCAACATTCTGTTACTTAAGAAGTTACCTTGTGAGTGTTTCTACCATTTCACACAGAGCTAATTGGAGGAAGGGCACTGAGCAAAACTCTGATCTGTGATATATAATATTAAGTATCCTGTTTTTTGCTTATTTTACTAGTTATTTATAGCACTTTTATTGTCTGCTACATACTTTTTACTGTATTTTATAGCTATAAACTAATTTACATGGTTGTATTAAAATTGTCTGCCTCACAGGGCCTGATAAATTAGGTTTTTACTGTCACACTGTTTGTAAATCTTTTCTAGCTAGTTTCACTGTTTGTGAGGTATTAACCTGAAATTTTCTCCATTTGTTAAACATCTGTTTGTGTTTGTTCTGATTTCCTGCCAAGAAGTGTATCATGTAACTGACACTTGTGGCTTTGCAGTTGCCCACCCCTAATGTAAATTTGATCTCGGACACTCTTCCCAGTCTAGTATCATTAGCTCATTCTACCTAATACAGAGATAACATTTGAGAAGGCCAACCCACTTAGTTTCTTAACCATGAATTATCTTCTGCTCCTCCTTTCTCCCTTTCCACTTTACTAAAAAAAATTCTAAGCTTGTTTCCTGTAACTGGTCTAGTCCAGATACAGATTTGCTATATCCAGGACTGTATGTAAGCTTCTGAGCCAACCAAGCCTTTCTGCATTGGAGGGAAGCCTTCTAGCTTATCAGTAAGAGTGGTAAGCACTCGGTAGCCTACCTACCACAAGAGGAGTGGTTTCTGGTCCAGAAATTGTAGTATATTGGCCGTTTGGGCAGCTTTTCCATCTCTTTCAACTTTCTGGTTTAAAAGGCTATCTCTGCACGTTTCCCACCTTTCCTGTAACTAGTCTAGCCCAGATACAGATTTGCTGTATCCAGGACTGTGTGTAAGCTTCTGAGCGGTGTCAAAGTCTGCCCTTCAATTTTTCCATTAGATCTACTAGTTCTCTCCTCTCCTGCACTTTTACTAGCTTATAAGAGTAGCATTTTACCATAGGTTCATAGGTAGGTACTAGGCTATTGGCCCTAGGGTCTTAGATAAGCCTAGCCAAAAATGTACCCTGGCTTTCGCCACCCAAGAAAATTATTTTCCTGTGCCCCTGTCAAGCAGAGCCACAGAAGTGATCCCTGGGGTGAATTTCCTATTTCCCATCCAATCATCAAGATTTTTCTTTAAGAGTGCTAATGAGGAGCTCTGTTTGACATAGATAGGTAGTCTGTTCCAGAGTATGGGAAGTCTCTGGGACAGGAATCTATCCCTCCAGCATGTTCTGTTTATTTTGGTGACAAGGTTTATGTCCCAAGAGTGTGTAGCTCAAAGGGATTGGGATTTCTTTACAGGGAGCATGTCCAACAGCTCTGGGTTTGAACTAGCTTTGTATGTTAGGCAGAGATCGCCTCTGAGTAGGCGATATGTGAAAGAGTAAAGCTGGAGTTTTTTGAGACAGTCTGCATAGGGCATCTGTTTGAGGCTAGTAATCCTCTTTGTGAGGTATTTCTGTGGCCTTTCCAGTTGATGTAGATGTCTTGTGAGGTACATACAAAAATGGGGCATTGTACTCTATAATGGGTCTAATGAGTGATGAGTGGAGGGGAACAATGACCTGTTTTTTTCTGGATGAAAAACCTTTTGTGATGAGGTGAGCCACGTAGAAGGATTTCCCGACCACTGCGGCAATGTGATTATCAAAGGAGAGACTACTATCCACCTGTGTCCCAAGGTCTCTTATCGCATTTTTGGCATTAAGTAGACTACCAGCTATGTGGTAGTTCATGGGTACAGAGTTTTTACCAAAGAGAATGACAGTACACTTTTTGGCATTGAGCTTCAGGCCATGGCTTTGACACCAGACATCTTGTAGTAATTATTGTAGCACACAAAAGTGCTACCAGTACTAAATGTTCTACAAGGAAACAGCTCCAGTACTTATTATTAATGCTCACCCCTCCAGGCATGTCTAAAGGCCAGTTCCCTGTGCATTCACCTATTAACCTAGTGAACTTGGGCACGCTGAGGCAATGTAGCAACTGCCTCATGTACACTGACAACCCTCTCCTCTTACTTCCCAACACTCAGACTTGTGAGAGATGCACTTATATATCAAAACTAGAAGCCATGCACTCTCCATCCAAGACCAGAATAGCTGGTCAAGAGGAAAAGGTTAACACTTGCACCACACCACATGGAACACATAGCCCTCCAGAACACACACCAGCACTGCCTTCACATAAAAACACAAACCGCACACCCACCTTCACTAAGGCTCTCAATAAAAATGTACCCAAACAGCAGAGACCTCCAAAGCAGAAATGCACTTGACCACCACAACACTAATCACGAGACACATAACTCTCCTAAACAGTGTGCCACTCATCCAAAGCCCCTAAGGCAAAACAGCATGCCCAACACACTAGTCACAGATAACTCAATAGTGAGCCTCACTCATGTCCCACTCACAAGGTTGAATAAGGAGAAAGTAACAGTCAGCTGCCTGTCAGGTGCCAGGATCTGCCACATAATGCACGCACTCAGGTCCCTCAACAACAGGTACAAATATGACTCTGTCATTGTACATGTGGGTATGAATGACCTGAGATGTACCTCACTGGATTACATGAAAAGAGACATGGAGGAGGTCTCGAATTATGTAGCCTAGGTGGGTATGACCCTAGCTCTGAGCAGCATCCTACCATCACCCAGAATTATACTAATGTACAAGCAGAAAATGACTGATTTCAACAATTAGCTAAGTTTCTGGTGTCATTCTAAGGGGATCCAGTATCTGTCTGCCTGGGATGACATTATTGATAGACCTCGATGATTTGCCAGAGATGGCCTGCATCTGTCACCCCTGGGCTTCCGGATACTGGCCAAGGCTCTTGCCACCCCTATAGTGCCTTTTTTAGGGGGTGTTCCAAAGACCAAATTACTACCATAACAGCTACAAACAAATGCAGTCTGAGGGTCATGCTGCTCAAAGCTAGAAGTCTAAATCTCAAAATGCACCCACTCGAAGCACTTCTTAAAATGGAGAACATCAACATTTGTGCCATAACAGAGACCTGGTTCA
Source organism: Protopterus annectens (assembly GCF_019279795.1). Classification (NCBI taxonomy): domain Eukaryota; kingdom Metazoa; phylum Chordata; order Ceratodontiformes; family Protopteridae; genus Protopterus; species Protopterus annectens. The sequence continues at coordinate 105,734,147 of NC_056726.1, forward strand.
AGGCAGCAGAAAGCACCCCTGCACTACCAGGCTATAACTCATTCCACACCTTTCGGCCCCAGAACTTGGACCGAAGCTCCAAAGGTGGTGGTGTTTCCATATTCATAAAGGATGCACACACCTCCAGACTAGTAGCCCAACATAACACATCTGAGATACTTCAGGTGCAGCTAACATTGGGTAAGACAGTGATTCAGGTTGTGGCCTGCTATAGGTTCTCAAATATGTCCCAAGACTCACACTCTGCATTCCTAAGCACCCTGGAGAATATTAAGGTTCAACCTAACACTCTCATACTGGGTGACTTCAACTACCCCTCCATTAACTGGGAAAGTTACTCATGTACCAATACACTTTCCCAACGTTTCCTGGAATTCATTAATTCCAATGCCCTGGATCAGCTTGTTCTTACCCCCACTAGAGGTAGCAACATCCTTGACCTGGCCATTACTAACATGGGTGACCGTTGCTCTACACCAATAGTCAACTCCTCCCTGGTTAGATCTGACCACAAACTAATCACCTTGGAAATCCACATCCCTCCCACCCCCACCCCCGCAAAGGTAACCACCATGAAAAACTTCTCCAAAGCTAACTTTGGGCTCCTAAAAACAGAGCTGGCTAACTTCACAGCACCCGTGCAAATGGAGATCAGTTGCATGACCACTGAATCATTCACCAATGCACTGTACGAACATGTACACAAATGCATGGATTTTGCCATACCCAACAGTACCAAGATCCTCTCCTCCAAAAAAGGAAATTAATCTGGTGGTCCCCTGCCATAAACAAACTCTACAACAGAAGGAGGAAACTGATGAATGAATGATGATGAATAAGGTGAAGTCCCAAGACTGGAAAAACTCCCTTATCAGCCTTAAACAAAAGTCCTCTAAAGCTAGCTATGAAAGACAACCACAAGGCCTTCCATAGTTATGTAAAGAATCTCCACAGCAATACTCAGAATTGCTCTGAGCTACTGCACAATGGTACCTCCTATACCAAGCCAACAGATATTGCCAATATACTGGCTGACAGGATCAGTATCTTTTGCAAAAATACCCAGATCAGATTTAGGTGTGGATTGATAACAGTAGGATTTTCTATAACTCATTAACACTTTTGTAGTGTGGAATGTCACACCTATAGCAGCCTACACACATTTTACATAGGTTCATAGGTTTGGAGATAAGTACTAGGCTATCTGCCAAAGGGCATTTATAAGCCTAGCCAGAGTGTGCTGGCTTTCGCCACCCCCTTAGATTAGTTCCCTGTGCCTCTGACCTGCAGAGTCATTAGTTCCCTGCACCTCTGTCCAGCAGAACCACTGCAGTGTAATTTTCTGTTTCCCATCCACCCATCAAGGTTTCTCTTGAAGTGTGCTAGTGAAGGGCACTGCCTGATGTATATTGGAATCTTGTTCCAAAGCAACATTCCAGAGCATTTTCTGAAAAATAGACTTAAAAAGCATGAGAAAACAAATGTAAAAATGTTGTGAACAATAAGTGTTATTAAAATTGTATAAATAGCAATGTTATCAGCAAAACACACATTCTCTCTCTCTCTCTCTCTCTCCCTCCCTTACATAACACACACACACACACACACACACACACACACACACACACACACACACACACACACACACACACACACACACACACACACACACACATACATATGCAAGCACCATGTAAAAGCACACATACACAGAGCTTTGCCACCAGGTACAATAATAATAGACCTGTTGCTGCCATAGGCAGCAATGGGTGTGCACTGTAAATCTACCATGTTTAGCCCAGACTGCACTGCATTAAAATAGCACTTGTCTTTAAATTTTTCTAGCATGCTATTTCAATCCCAGTGTGAGGCCCTGAGGCAAAACCAATGCATAGTTTACAATATCTTCAACACCAGACTGCCATATGTGCATGAGGCATTGTTCAGCAAGACCACTGTAAGGCTACAGTGAATCTTAGAATTACTTCCTCAAATACAGTAAGAGTGTGTTGCTATAACTGGCCAGTATTTTCTGTGCCTGTTGCGATTTGAGTGTACCTGCTTCAGTCCAGCTCTATCCAAGCAAGTACTTAATATTGCTGAATTATATTTTTTTCTTGATATTTCAGTGTCACTGTTATATAGCTGTATTATTTACCGAGTTTCTGCAGTTTTTCATACGTTAAAGTTATGTTGCATTTCACTGTAGTAATTGCTAGGTTTCTGCACTTTTCAATTTAATTCTAAGTATTTTACTGTTGTAATTGATGACATTAATGCACTACAGACTCTTTTTTAGTGATTTTACAGTTAGAAAAATTGGGTCTGCACTCAAGTGGCAGTAGAAAAGTAGTCTAGTCTCTTCTGAGTGTGGGAATCATTGAGGACACCTTAGAGTCTGTTGTTGTGATTGACCAATGGGCTATGTTGCTTGTTTGATCATCCTTACTTGCTCAAACCCGCTCCGTTCACCCTGCGGGCTCCCTCCACTCCCCTACCCTACCCCCAATTCCCACACACCCTCAGAGGTCCTAACCTTATACCTATCAAACCATACCCCCTCTCTATTTCCACCAATCATGGTTTCACTTCCATCACACTTTCTCACACTTTCCCGCCTTTTTAAAAAACCACACCCTATCTCACCAATCTCTCTCTTTACCCTTCCTGACCTCACCAATTTTACCACTGCACATATAGATAAAATTTTTATCTACCATGTCTATGAATAAACCCTACACCTTAATCTACTTACAAATGTTACTCATACTCACACTTCTACCTCCATTAACTCTTGTCTACCTATTAACCTCCTATGAGCACCCTGTATACACAAACTTGTTACGTCCTACTAAACAATCTACTTCTTTTTCACTACCCTCTCACACTGACCATTTCAACGTTACATCCATACCCAACTATCTATTACCTAAATACCATAGGACAGTACACATTAGATATAACTCCCCTAACTCCAGAAGATATCCATTTCTTCTCAGTAAACTTACTAATAATCTATATCTAACACTACTCCACCCCCTAAAAGACGGAGACATTCACCCAAATCCTGGCCCAAACACCTCAAGTACCATTCAACTCAATAATCCAAACCCATCTACCATTCACCCACTTATAAAACCTCCAAACTCACTCTTAATAGCTCACCTTAACACACGGAGCATTAATAATAAAATAACACAACACCATGCTCTCTTGGAAATCTACTCATTTGATATTATATGTCTAACAGAAACCTGGTTAAAACCAGAAACAAAAGACAATGAAATTTTACCACCTGGTTATAACATCATACGCCTTGACCGTGTAACCAAGAAAGGTGGTGGAGTAGCTGTTCTATTCAAATCTGATCTTCAAATAACCATCTTTAACCACAAACCTTCCCAAGACTCAAATGCTGAAATACTTATTACCAAGTTTCAGCTAAACCCAGTTAAATCTATTTATATTATTAGTATCTATGTTCCTCCAGGTAATAACATCACTACCATTGAAAACATACTTTGTTGGTTATCTCTAAACCTTCCCCAAGAAACCATAATCCTAGGCGATTTTAACATAGATTGGAATTCTTGCAATAACAACTGCCCCACTAGCCATATTAATCTTTAGGGGTTCACCCAAACTATTACCTCCCCTACTAGAATAAACAAAAATAGCAAGAAAGAAAGCACCTTAGATTGGATACTTATTAATAGTCAACCTCAGATTTATGAAACCGGAACCCTCCCTGACGACATAAGCGACCACTCACTAACCTACATCATTAGACTAAAAACCAATCCACCCTTTCAACCCATATATAGGGAAATTAGAACCAAGAAAAAACTCAACTTAGATATATTCCTTAGTGAACTTAAAGCATGTAACTGGTCCCCATTAAAATACCTTTCTCTTGATGAAGCTGTTGATTACTTTAATATTAATTTCCTAAACATACTCAACTGTCATGCTCCTACCCATTCTATTAGGATAAGAACAAAATCTGCTCCATGGCTTACTAGGGAAACCAAACAAAAAATCCATCTCAGAAATAAATACTGGAATAAATCATGCTTAACTAAAAACCATACTGACATCCAAAACTACAAACAACTGAGAAATGAAACAAAAAAAGCCATAGTGTTTGATAAAAAAACTATTATTTACAATTTCAGCAGACCCACCATAATAAACCCCAAAGGTTTTGGTCAAGTATTAATCAGTTATTACATCCAAGTCAATCTATCACACCTAACCCATAAGGCACTGACAAAGACAATCCTAAACAAACTGCAAACACCTTAAACACCTTCTTTATCAAAGCAATTCAAGCTCTTGCCTGTCAGCTCTCTCCTCAAGACATAACATCCAATTCTGACTCTAACCCACCTCCACCTTTTCTCTTCCAACCTGTCCCCACAGCATTTATTCTCACCCTTATCCAAAAACTGAAACCATGTACTCCTTCTGCTGACCAACTACCCTCAGAATACCTACAGATAGCAGCCAAATCAATTGCTTACCCCATCTCCATCCTCATAAATAGAACCATCACTGAAGGATATATCCCTAAACTCTGGAAAGTCTCTCATATTATTCCCCTTCACAAAGGAGGAGACTCCACTGAACTCTCTAACTATCGACCCATAGCCCTACTTTCTCCTCTATCTAAGATCATGGAAAGATGTATCCATAGGCAATTGCTAGACCACCTTCTCCATAATAACCTGCTTTCCAACACCCAACATGGCTTCCGACCTTCCCATAGCACATCTACTGCCCTCCTTTCCTTTATTGACACTATCAATAACAACTGAAACCTTAACATGCTCTCCTCTGCACTTTTCATACACCTGTCCAAAGCTTTCGACATGGTAAATCACACTATACTCATAAACATTCTCAAATCTCTGCCTCTTGACACACTAGCTATAAAATGGTTCCATTCCTACTTAAATAACAGACATCAAGCTGTACTCGTGGTACAAATAGGGACAATTTTGATCTATTGCTCTTACAGACTTAGAAAGTTGATAGAATAACAGGTTTTGCATTAGCATTAATTTTCTCAAATGTTTATCATTATTTTCTCTTCTTCTCTTTATGATTTTTAAGAGCCCCCACAATTTTATTATAAATGGACTAAAAATATAAGGCAAAAAAAAAAATGACATCATAAAAAAATCTGTACAGTTGAGAGGTTTGTCTGGAACAACGTTATTTCTACTCAGCTACCTGTTAATATTGGAGTTCCTCAAGGCTCCATACTGGGCCCTCTCCTGTTCTCTATATTCATCAATGACCTTCACCAAGTAATTCCCCAAGCTACATGCATCCAATATGCAGATGACTCTACACTTATATGCTCTGCCTCATCTGTATCTGAACTTAACTCCCTATCTCAAGACACATTTAACTCTGTAGAACTATGTTTTACAAAACGCTGCCTCTTATTAAACCCTAAAAAAAACTAAACTTCTCCTTTTTACACCTACCAGTAAATCTCCACCAATAGACTTCTCTGTATCATCCCATGATGGTACACTCATATGCCAAGATCAAACTACCAAACTGCTAGGTATCACCATAGATAATAACCTAAACTTTGATGCCCATATCAACAACATTCTGAAAACTACCAATAAAAAAATAGGCTCTCTTTATAGGATTAAATCCTTCCTCACTCCTGCAACTAGAATAACCATTGCCCACACACATCTTATCTCCACCCTTCTTTATGCCTCACCCATATTTACCAATCTGTCAAAAAATAACCTTAAAAAACTAGAAAACTCCTATAATAGCAAAGCCAGATTTGCCACAGGTAATCCATATAGAACTCATCACTGTATTAATCTAAAGCATCTTGGATGGCTTGAATTTCACCAGCATCTGAAATATAGTCAACTGACCATCGTCCACAAAATACTGTATCAACCTGACAAAACACCCATCCTATCTAATCTTATCCACCCCTATGATAACCTTAAGTCCCTAAGATCATCACAAAAATCTCTTGTATACATCAACAAATCAAATAATAGAGCTGGAGACTCTCTGTTTTCTATTTCTATTGGAAAAACCTGGAACCTACTTCCCTGTGAACTTACCACACTTCCCTCTACTACTCTGTTTAAAAATAAGCTTAAGCTCTTCCTGAAAACACACTGGATGTGTCCCTGTTCTAAACCGGACTGACCAACTTATCCATTTTTACCTGAATGATTCAAGATTCTCATCTCTGAATCTACTTCTTCTCTCTAACTTATTTTGCCTCTTTTCTCTAAATCTATTTCATATTAAATACTACTGTGCTTCCTCTCCATCACAGTCCTAGCTAGTACTGGATTCTTTAAAGTGACTCATATTACTTCTAGATTTATTACCTAACTGCGTCTCCATTTCATTTTCCTTATCTTCCTTTATTACCTGCATCAACACTATTGCTTTCTTCTCTTCTCTCAACTAGTACTCTTTAGTAACATTTAAATGTAACTTCTTATTAACTATGCTAAGTCTATTGAAATATGTGTAACCTTTGTTATGTACTTGTAAACTTGCAGCCTTCTCTGTTCAAGAAAATGTATATGCATTCTAAATAAGTATTTTCTGTAGATGTGAACTTTGTTTAAATTGTGTGGAGCTTTTCTCCCCGGGCCTCTACTGAAAATGGACATATATCCAGCTAGACTAGCCCGGTCAACAAATGTAAAATAAAATAAATAAAATAAAATAAAATTGTTGGTTAGTTTTTATTTTTTTTTCAAACACCTTTATTGAATTATCACTTGTGACACAGGCAAATGTACATTCATATAAAAGTAATCAAACTACATTAACATAAGCATCATACTTCACACATATATATATATATATATATATATATATATATATATATACATATATAGCAATATATGTGAACTTTGTTGGTTACTTTTGCCTGTATAAAGTTGCTGCATTTGCTCATTATGCAGCAGGGGTCAGCAGCACCATATATAGATGCAGGTACTTAACATGAAATTTTCTCTCAAAAAAAAAAAAAAAAAAAAAACTTCAATAGTTCCTGAGTATGTGGATGTGCAGCAAACACCTAGTTTGTGGTAGAAAAGCACTAAGCTGTATAATACACTAAGACTGTAGTTGTTAGCCAAATAAAACCTAAGCAAACTTGCCATAAGGCCCTATATTACCCCATTGCTGTTATTTGGGCACAGAGTAGCATTGCCCAGCAGTCTTGTCTTAAATATTGTAGTCTCACTTAAATAGGACCCAAGTAAATCTATTCTCAATCCCCTATATAATTCTCCTCACAATACAGAGTAAACATCTGGAATTGTATATAAATGTTTTCCTCCTGTCAATACAGCCAGCTTGGTACTAATGGCCATGCCGAGAAAATGTTGCCATTTTCTCTTGTTTACTGACATCCACCTAATTCTTAAACAATCAGAAATAGTGTGTAAGAGATGTAATTATACATTGTCACCAGAAACAAGGTTCTCACATACAGCCTCTATAATAACCAAACAGGTTGTTAGAAACCCACAACACTGCATTCTACCTACTACTCAATCTAAAGACTAAGCACATAGACTCATGTATACTTCTTCTTCTTCTGGCTTTTCCTGGTCAGGGGTCACCACAGCAGATCATCTGTCTGCTCATGATTGGCAGTGGAGTTTTACAGTGTTGAGTTGCCAGCCTGGCACCCAACCTTCCACAGAAGGCACACACATGCACACACTCACACCTAGGGCCAATTTAGAGTGTCCAATCCACCCACTGCATGTCTTTGGGAGGAAACTGGAGCACCTGGAGGAAACCCACGCAACCACAGGGAGGACATGCAGACTCTGTACAGAAGGCAACCCAGCTGAGAATCGAACCAGAGAACCTCTTGCTGTGAGGCGGCAATGCTAACCGCTGCACCACCGTGGCCACCCACGTAGACTCATGTATACTGATCTACCCAAATCACAATGTCCTGTTTAATGCAGCTATAGCAATAGGAATTCTCAACAGCCTTCTCAAACATTCTAACAAAGCAACATCTACCACAACGCATACAGCTTCAATGCATGGTGTCTCGACTAGTAAGCACATAAATCAACCTCCATAAAAACAAATGTTCCAGTCATAAGAGATTCCATTGTGAGACACAAAGATGCACTCACTAAGCTGAGCAAGGAGAGGATCACAGTCAGCTTCCGATCAGGGTCCAGCATCCACCAGGTCACTCGTACTCAGGTCATTGAACCACAAGTACTGGTATCTGTTATTGTACATATGGGACTAAATGACCTGATACATACCTGTCTGCACTATATGAAGTGAGACAATGGTGAAGCTCTCGGTTTTGTTACAAGCCAGTATGAGCTTAGCTCTGAGCAACATTTTATCTTCTCTGAGGATGATGCCACAATATGATCAAATGATAATTGGCTTTAGCACTTGGCTTAGTCTTTGATATCACTCAAAGGAGGTACAATACTTATCAGCTTGGGAGGATATGGTTGAAAGACCATGCTGTCTTTTTTAGACAATATCAATCTGATAATCCTTCCATCATAGCAAAACCAGCCCTACATTTGTAGGAAGCAGTTTGCTATAGCGTAAAAGAAAAAATGTTTCTCTCTCTCTCTCTCTCTCTCTCTCTCTCTCTCTCTCTCTCTCTTTCTATTGTCTGAGTGCTGTAGCACTCCCTGCAGGGGACAAAATGACAACAGCAACTGCTTGCTGCAGCTTCAAGAAAGAAAGAAAGAAAGAAAAACAATTTGTTTTTCTTTTTTTTTTTAACTAAAACCTGAGCACTGTAGCACTCCATGCGTGGTATAAATTGTAGCAAACTGCTTGCTACAAATGTCTAGGCTTGCCACCCCTCCATTTTTTTTCCGGACTATCAGGAAATCAAACTGATTCTCCGGTAGTCCAGAAAACACTGTACAAACTCCGGTATTCTGTTTCAAAAAGGAAACAGACTATCGGAGTTTGTAAATCGGCTGATTTACTATGCTTTTTTTACAGAAAAGCATAGTAAATCAGCCAAAAGCAGGCGGGAACGAAAAAAGAGGGCGTTCCCATTGAGTGATGCTGTTGTGACATCACAAAATAGGAGGTATGTTGGCGGGAGAGGGGGTTGGGGTGGGCGGGGTTACTGGTGACGCGAGGGGCGTGGCTTTGCTCCGGTTTTAGCCATGAAGGAAGGTGGCAACCCTACAAATGTCTGCTACAGTTTAAAAGAAAGAAAAAAATGTTCTTTTTTAACATAAAAGTTGAGCACTGTAGCACTCCATGTGTAGTATAAACTGTAGCAACTGCTAACTACATTTGAAGCAAGCAGTTTGCTACAGTTCAAAAAATATAGAAAGATTTCTTTCTTTCTTTCTTTTTTTTTTTTTTGATGTAAAATCAGAGAAAGGAAGATTGGGGGCAGGGCACAGAAATGGGATCTGATTGGCTCCAGTATTTCAGAAGCCCCAGGTATCCGATTACAGACTTTTTTTCCTTTTAAATGGCCCTGAGCTGAGGAGGGGTGGAACAGCAGAAACAGGTAGGCTGGTTGAATCCTGCATTTCAGAATCAACAGCCACCAGATCACTGACCTTTTTTTTCCTTTTTCTGATGGAGGTGGGAAGGTCGGTTGGCAATACAGACATCAGCCCCAGATGCTAAAGAAGCCAGCTATACTTCTTTCAAGCAGCAGGATGCATTTGAGTGTCTCCATGTCCATCTCTCCAAAGTCCAATACCATATCATTGCAAGCTATGGATCCCCTTTTATTACCCAGGATTACCCATACCACATACCTAAACAAACAGGAGTCACTTTGCATTGAACTCAATACTGTAATATTGGGTAACTTTAACTACCTCACTATAAATTGGGAAACATACACAACTTCCAAAACACAGACTTCAACACTTTGTCAACACAAATGCTCAGTCCAGCTAGTCTGTACATCCCTAGGGACACCAATATCCTTGCAAAATGACAGGATCCAAACCAAAGTAGGTCAAACCACAAAAAAAAAAAAAAAACAGGCAACAGCCTCAGGGAAGAAAATTTATTCACTCTAGTGCCTCGGCCACAAAGCCTTCAAGGAGTAAAAGACAACAAAATAGCGCTCAATAAATATACAAATCAATTTAACTATTAACACATTAATTAATCAAATATTTCCAGTTAAATTCAGTATTTAACCCTTAAGGGGTTAAAGTATCATACTTCAAAATGAAAAGTGCTTGTTTATATAACAACTTGGCCTTTAAAAGAACTAGTTCACCCATTTGGACATTAACCTTTTCTAAAACACAACCTTTCAGAAGTTTAAAATTTCTAACATATTTCCTAAAATGAACTGCTAATGGATTATCACAATTACCATTTCTTATGTCCCTAATATGTTCATGAAATCTAACTTTGAACATTCTTAAACTTTCCCCCCACATAAAACCTATTACATGGATATTTCAGAATATAAATAATTCCCACAGTACAGCAGGAATAGCATTGAATAGGCTTAAATTGAACAGCATTAATATGAGGAAAACTATTCACTGTGTAGGGACAAATAGATGTTAATAGTGTTAACAGTTTTGATTTGTATATTCATTGAGTGCTATTTTGTTCTCTTTTACTCCTTGAAGACTTTGTGGACGAGGCGTTAGAGTGAATACATTTTCTTTCCTGAGGCTGTTGGCTGTTTTTTGTACCAACATCCTTGACCTGATCTTCACAAACATGGGGGGACTTTGCACTTTGCCTTCACTTGTCAGGTCAGACCAAAACAATGCCTACTTTGAAATTAAACTAAAATCTGTGACCCCATCTAACCTGCAAACATTTAGGCATTATTCCAGAGCAAATCACCTACAACTGAGTGAAACCTTGGTAAAATTTCAAGCACCCTAAATCATGTGAACTCCACTGCCTATGCAGAATTGTTCACAGAAACCCTATACCATTATGTAAACAGCTGCTTTGATGCAGGTGTATCCACCTGGAATAGGCACAGGACTAAATGAAAAAACAAGCTACCCTGGTGGAATCCAAATAGCAAACATTCTACAACAACAGGAACAAATCCACTTTCAAAGCTAGGAAATGCAGTGCCCAACAAGACAAGAACCCCCTCAACCAACCAAATAAGCAACTCAGGAGTCTTATCAAGTCCACCAACGCGAAATGTGAGGTAAGGATAGCCTCCCAGGCTAAGATCAACTACAAGGCCTTCTTCGGTTATGTCTGCAAGCTTAAAGGTAATACACAAGCAATGAATACTGCATCTAAGGCTTATAGGTTCATAAGTTGCTACTAGACTAATGACTACTAGGGCCTTTATAAGTCTAGCCATGCACCCCAACTCAATTTGTCCCTCAATACCTTTGTTATCTGTTAGGAAGTGGAGTATGTTAGTAAGGAGGTAGCTAGGAGAGTTGTGTGTTGGGGGGGTGTTAATTGGAAACATTATACTTACTGATGACCTCTGTCCATCCGAAACATGGGAGCCAGACCAGGGGTGAATTTGCAATTTTCCATCCAATGGTCAAGGTTTTGTTTGAATAGGATTAGGGATGAACTTTGCTTTACATGGATGGGGAGCCTATTCCATAACATGGAGATCCTTTGAATCATATATCTGTCCCTCCAACAAATTCTCTTTATGTTGCAAAAGAAGTTTCAAATCCTTGGACCTCATCTTTCTATTGCAGTTTGTTTTGTGGATGTGCAAAAGGTCCATCGGGACTGGATCTGAGGATGCCTTATGAGCCTGCAGAATGCTGAGTACAGAGACGGGACCATTAGGTGATCTGTGTAGGGCAGGGAATTCATGCTCAGGATTCTCCTTGTGAGGAAATTTTGTGAGTGTTCCAACTAATGTAAGTGTTTCATTAGGTACATGCCAAAGGCGGCAGTGTACTCAATGATGAGTGTAATAAGGGATGAGTAGAGTGGTACCATAACTTCGGTGGACCTGGATGCCATACCATTACCTATAAGCTGGGTGCTATAGAAATATTTACTTACTATCTTTGCTACATATTGCGCAAAGGCCAGATTACTGTCTACATAGTTCCCAGATCTCTGACTACTGAATTGACTCTTATGGTGTTTTATTGATGGAGTAATAAACTTGGGTGGATAATTTCACTAAGGGGAATTATAATGCATTTTTGGTATTGTGTTTTAAACCATGGTACCAGTCAATTGTCTGTGTTAGACCCTCTTGCAAGATGTTTGTGTCATAGGGAATTCTATGATAGCTCCCAATTTACAATCATCTGTGGGGTCTATATTATATATTCAAACTTTCTAAACTTCGAATCCCATATGTTCGACAACATATGATCAAAGTTTAAAAGTTCAAATATATAATAAAACAACAAAAAAAAAACTTACCTTAATGGTGCAGGCAGGGGGGCAAGCCCCCTGCACCCCCCACACAACCCTACTTAAATATACCAACTCCAATATCGCCCTTCAGTGCAGAAAAGGGAAATTCTCCCATTCTGCACTGAACGGCACCATTATGTTTAACCTTCGCACTCTTGAAATGTCGATCATATGGTGTTGACCATATGACATTCAACATTTCAAGCATTCGGAGTTCTAATAGGAACCCTCATCTGTGAACTTGGTGAGCCAAAGGCCTTTGACATTAGCCTTGACTTCTAAGAAGTAGATGCCAAACAGGGGCAGGCCCAGCACAGAGTTCTGAGATACTCAGTTGGTGATCGGTCTCATGGTGGAGGTGGTCTCACCAATCCTGACTTCTTGGGTCCTATCAGTGAGCCAGCTGGCAATCAAGTGAGGTATTAAGGGATTTATGCCTAGTTCAGACAGTTTGTCAACAATGCCTGAGTAGGGAATTGTACTGAATGCCTTGGCCAGGTCAAGGTATGTGGTTTCCCCTGTTTTAACTTTATCCTTTGCCTTGGTGACCTTCTCAAAGAAATCAACCAGGTTAAGTAGGCATGACCTTCCCTTAACAAAGCCAAACTGGAATGGGTCCAGTGTCTGTAGGTTGCCAATGCCCTTGTTGGTCATTTCCATGATAATTCTTTCCACGGCTTTGAATATTAGACTTATCAGACCTATGCATCGGTATTTCCCAGGGTCAGTTGATGGTCCACTCTTGTGAAGAGGGATGGCCGGTGCTGTCCTCCATTCAATTGAGACATAACCTGCTTTTAGGTTGTAGTTGAAAAGTGCCTCAAGTGGTCCTTATAGGTCATGTTTTAGACTATTCAGGAGGCAAATGGGGATATTGTTGGGGCCCACTGAGGCTGTGATTTTGGCCTTAGCAAGTGCCCACCAGAACCTGACCTTGGTAATAGTTGGGGGAGTATGTTAGTAGGGATTTCATAGGGACTAGCCAATGGGGGGGGGGTGAGTGGTAAAGTTTGAGCTGAATTTATCGGTTATTAGATTTGCTGTGTTTCCTTGATCACTGAATTTTGTGCCATTAACCATGAGTTCAGCACACTCCTGTATGCTACCTTTAAGGTTCCAGACATAGCTGAAGAAAGCCATATGATTGTCCTTAGCCTGAGAGGCTATTCTAACCTTGTAGATAACCTGGTTATACTTAATTAGTCCTTTTAGTTTGCTATTTTGTGAAATCAGAGAGGTCTTTTTTATGGAAGTTGCTGTTTCTGATTTTGGCCATGACTTTTTTTTTTTGTTATATACCCCACTGAGGTGAGGATTCCACCTGTGGGTTTGTTTTTGGTGTTTGTTTTGGGCTTACTTTTGGTAGGTATGGCAGCTTCTATACAGCCATTTACATGTTTTTGTCCAGGGTTTCTGTGAATAATTCTGTATAGGTCACTGTGGTCTCAGGGTTAAGGGGAACCTTGAATTTTGGCAAACTGTCACTTAATAAGATGTAGTTTGCCTTAGAATAGTTGCTTATACTTCAAAGGAGACAGCTCTGTGATCCACCCTCAATAGTGAGGATGTGACATGAGAGGGGGTGTAAAGTTCTCCCATGTTGGTGAGTACTAGAGCTAGTATATTTGATCCTTTGGTTAGAGTACACGCTATCTGGTCCAGTGTGCCTGTGTTAATAAAGTCCAGGAAGTGTTGTGCCTATGAGTTTGAGGCAGTGTATGCTTTCCAGTCTGTACAAGGGTAGTTAAAGTCACCTATGAATAGGGTATTTGTTCGGATGGTGTATGCCTCTAATTTGTCTAGGTAACAGTTCTGAGACTCTTGGAGCATAGATGGTGACCTATAGCTAGCAAGGATATGGATAGGGACCTTATCTAAGGTGATCTGTGTGGATGAACTCCATGGCATCATCTTGTTTGACCAGCCTGCAGGTAAATTTGTTGTAAATTTGTTGCTAATGTAGATAGAGACACATCCACCTTTAGTCCCTGTTTGTGCTGTTGTTGGTCTAAATGTGTGGAAGGCACTGTAACCTTGCACTGCTGGAGTACTTTCTAAAGCTTTAAACCAAGTCTCAATAATGGCACATATGTCTACATTCTCCATAGTAAAGAGAGCTTGTAGGATGTGGAGTTTTTTTTTCTTAGGCTCCTAGCATTGAGCAGTAAAACCTTAAGGTTGCTTTGAGTATTTTTTGCTATATTAGTAGTTTTATTGTTTTGGCATTGAATAAACAAAGTTCCAAGGCAGTGGGTAAAATTTTAAGTAATATCTGAAAGCCGGGGACAGGTGCAGACCATCCTTGGCAAAGCAAAGGTGTATGTTAACCATGTCTTCCCATGCTGACAGATATTTGATTCCCCTGGAATGACACCAGAAACTAAGCCAATTATTAAAATCAATCATTTTGTGCTCCTACTGTGGCATCATCCTAGGTGAAGGTAGAATACTGCTCAGTGCAAGGCTTGTACCTGTCTTTTACACATATTCAGAGAGATTCATAATGTTCATTTTCATATAATCCAGTGAGATACATCAACAATCATTTATACCCACATGGACTATAATAGAACCATATTGATACATGCGGTGTGATGACTTAATTGCATGTTTGATATTGTGGATCCTGGCTCCAAATAGGCAACTAAAAGTTATCTTCTCCACGTCTCACTGATGAGTGGGGCATCTGTGTGTCATTTAATGGAGTTCCCAATGACAAGAATATTAGGTAAAGTGCTTGTTTGCCTTATGGGCATCATTCTTCAGGGACTATTGTGGGTAGGCTTATGTGTGGTGCTTGGTGCTGCTTTTGGTGTGTACTTTAATGATAGCTGAGGAAAGGTGTTACTGTTAGATGGCTTAGGAGGTCTTTGAGGTTTGGAAAGGTTTATTTTAAGTACCTTTGTATAATAAGATCTATGTGTGTCATGAGTGGTATGTGTGAGGGATGTATTGTGTGTGATCTTCACAACCTCATTGGTAAGTGAGATTTTTGCCTCCAAGGAAGTTGTGAATTTACATCTCTTGTGTATTGTCTTAGTTTCTTTAATTCTTCTTCTTCTTCTTTCAGCTTTTCCCGGTTAGGAGTCGCCACAGCGGATCATCTGTCCGCTCATGATTGGCAGTGGAGTTTTATGGTGTTGAGTTGCCAGCCCGGCGCCCAACCTTCCACAGAAGGCATACACATGCACACACTCACACTTAGGGCCAATTTAGAGTGTCCAATCCACCTACTGCATGTCTTTGGGATGTGGGAGGAAACTAAAGCACCCGGAGGAAACCCACGCGACCACAGGGAGGACATGCAGACTCCGCACAGAAGGCACCCCAGCCGAGAATCAAACCGGAGAATCTCTTGCTGTGAGGTGACAATGCTAACCACTGCACCACCATGGCCGACCGTCTTAGCTTCTTTAATGATTTAAAAAATAAATTTAAAGATTTTAAGGGTCCTGATAATACCCTAGGATTTTTCCTAATTAGCATGAAACATGACCTAGGAAGCCCTCTAAAATCACTGTTGAGTCTTAGCCTCCTATCTGTTTTCATATCTAGGGAATAGTGGTTTACAACAGTTATCACTTTGCACAAGATTGTGCCATCTGCTGGCCTGAGTAACTGCTGACCCCTAAGTCAGACGACTCATATATTTAAAGCCATAGAAAGAATTATTATGAATATTATGAATAAAGACATAGGAAATCTTCAGATACTGGATTCAACACAGTTTGGTTTCATCAAAGGTTGATCATGCCTACTCAACCTGGTGGATTTTATTCAAAAAAGTCACCAAAGCTATGGACAAGGCAAAACAATGAACACTGCCTATCATGACCTGGGTAAAGCATTCAACACTATTACCCATTCAAGGATTGTAGGCAAACTCATGAAACTAGGAGTAAACCCCTATGTCAACTGTTGGATAGCAACATAGTTCACAGATAGGACAGAAAAGTTAGGATAGGGGACTATACCTCCACTAAAAGGTCAGTCACTAGCAGACTCCTCAGGACTTGGACCTGGAGCAGCTCCTTTTTGACATCTACTCTTCAGAAATCAAAGCTAATGTCAAAGGCCTCTGGTTGACCAAGCTTTTAGATAACTTCAAGCTTGGCGCAATCAAAGAATCCCCTAAGGACACTAATACCCTCCAAGAGGGCTTGCTCTAAATTAATAATTGGTGCCAGAGCCATGGTCAAATACCTGAATACCAAAAAATGTATAATAATTTCCTTTGGAAAGAAGGTCACCCCTGGGAATTACCATCTAGACCATCAGGGTCCAACCTTTTTTGATCAGATGCCACTTACCATACAGTTCAGGGGCGACTTAGCATACTTGGCAAGGTGAGGAGTGTCACATTACCATGTCCAACATGTTATCTGTCCATTCAAAACAGTTTGCTATAGGACATACTGGGTGCCAGATATAATGCCTTGATCAGCCAAATTGTGGGTCTAGGGCCACTGTTGGACACCCCTGATCTAGACAATATACTCCTAACAGTAGCACCAATGGTTAGCAACTTGAGAACATATGTGGACAGTGGCTTGGCCTTTGACCATCATGTGCCTACTGTTGTAATGAAATAATTCTATATTGGACAACTTATATGTAAGGGTATGGAATTCAGTTCCAAAGACGTCATTGTCTTGCTATATTCATCCTTCATCAGGCTAATCATGGAATACAATGCTCCCCTTTGGTATTTATCTGACCAGATATATGCAATGACTGGAATGCTCCCAGAGGTTTCACACAAAAAAGAAAAAAGGTGCAAATCACATGGAATACACAGGCAGCCTTAAAACCTTATCTTTCCTACAGACTACTGAGAGATGATCTATGCCTGACTTACAAGGTATCATTTGAACCACAACTCATAGATCTGCTGCACATATGCAATACTGATAGCATTAGAAATAGCCAATTAAAGAACTTAAACCTTATTTGCAACATAAATAAGACATGTGAGGAACGGATATTTTTTTGGAGACTATCCCTACTCTGGAACATTTTTCCCATCCATGTGGAGCAGAGTTCATCCTTGACCCTATTCAAATGCAAGCTGGACGAATGGATGAGGAATCAGAAATGGGACAGTTGCAACTTGTAAATGTTTGGTCACCTAAACCCCTGGCAAATTTATCTTGTCATACACACATGGGAAAACATGGTTAGGCTTAAAAAGATTCCCTAGACCCAACAGCCCACTAATCTGTTAACCTATGAACTTATGAATCCTGCTAGAAATAGGATTGCCAAGTAGCTTTTATGTTTTGAATGCCTCCATGATATTGCCACATACATCATTTATTGGTATTTGAATTTCATAATAAAAAAAGAAACAAACAATGAATTAAAAATAGCAATATAATTAAGAAGGGTGCAGTGATTTGAGTGGGCATTTGCCCACTAGTGTTGCAGATGCATGACCTTCTATTTTGTTATTTCTTGCATATAGACACACACACACACACACACACACACACACACACACACACACACACACACACACACACACACACACACACACACATGGCAGCCATAAAGATGCAGACCATTGCTTAATATACAGTAAGCACTTTTGCCTTTTTAATTAAATACAAACTTCATCAGACAGTATGATGAATTATTTTTCAGATTAAAGAAATAAAAGTGCTTCCTCTACAATAAATATTGTTCTGCATCTCTGTGACTGCTTTGTATTTTTTAAGTTATTACCAACAGTTTAGATGTTGTTTTGTTCTAGACTCCCAAAACTAACATGACTACGAATGTTTCTCTTTTATAAAATCCACTTTAATGAATACAAGCAGAAACTTCCTCCTTTTTGCACAGATTTATGAGATAATATAGTTATTAACTACAAATATCAATCTCATCCAAACTGTAATGTCTGTACAAATCTGGGTCTTTTTTTATATAACTTTAACATGTATGATCCTAGTTATCCATACTAAGCGCAAAATGCCTGAAATATACCCACATTAACATCAGCATTTGCAATCAACTTACTCTACCTCAGAGTTTGATTAACTTGCATACTTGTGCTAGAATTATTGTGAAAATAGCTTGGCTCAAACCTCTTATCATGGATACTGATAGTTTTGTAGCATTATTCAATGTGATTATCAGGAATCAACCTAACATTATTCAATATAATTATTAAGTATTAACCTTAACAACCTAAAACATTCTTGGACTATAATGAACAGCTGCCATACCCATATAAGCTGTACACTGTATGATTGAAGAACAGAGTTATGACCACTGGCTTCCCATGATGTCACCCTCTTCACATTCAGCTCAGAGCTTTGAGTGTTATCTTACAAATAGCTAAATGAATCTTAGCTTACACTAGTTCACATTCACCATATAATTCATTTTCAGGAGAGACACATAATGTTTTTCAGTGCCACCACCTTGTTCTTTTTGCATTTTTTTTGAGTGCTAACCTGCTGCCGCCACCCAGCCCAATCAGGCACTCTGAGGTCATAGTTATTGCATGTTGTTAAAATAAGCCAATCATATAACATCTAACACGATAGCTGTAGCAAAAGCAGTTTTACTCCAAAGAATAGACACCAATTGTTAAATTCTAGTCATAAGCTTTTACAGTTATAATAAATATTTTACCAAAAATTATGAAAATCGTACAGGTAAAGTATACAAAAGTAAACACCTTTGTCCATGGAAATTCATATACAAATTATTGAGCAGATAGTTATTGTCAAAAAAATACTAGCTACACTTAGCTAACTTTAAATTAACTTTACTTTCTAAAGTTAGTTTATGGTAACTGTAGTAAAAGTAAGCTGAGACGACAACAGTTATATCCTCAGTTGTATATTATGACCATATGTACTTCAGTAGTCAGCCAGCCAAAAGCTTTTATTGTTAAATTATAAAATACTTTACTTAAAATTATGCAAAGCACATTGGTAACTACATATGCAAAAGCATGCATCCTAATACAGCAAAATTCAAATACAAATTGCTGAACAGACATTTATCCACAGTAAAACACTGACTATAAATGAGCTGCATCTACAACTACTACTTTTTAAAAGGATAACTGAAATTAGCTATCAATACCTTTGTAAATGTGTTCAGTAGTTGAAGACACACAGGTAGACCACACAATCATGAGCTTACTGTGTCTCTAGGAAAAAGGTTACCACATATCTTCCCTAATATCCATGAAATAGCTTATACCAAGTTTATTCACTTCTCCCAGTCTTGCTCAAAGTATCATCAGCACACCAAAGAGAGTGAGATTAAATAATGCAAAGTCTTTCACAAAAAGGGTCACATTACCTCCTGATAATACAAAAGGGTAACCTGGAATAAACCAGTCTTCTCAGACATCTATTTAGTAGTGAATCATTGATATGCTTTCTCCTTCTGTATTTGGTCTCGCTATTCCAAATCCTTCACTTCTTGCTAGGTCCGATTTTAAATCTGAAACTGAGATTACTAGGCCCAGAAATTTCACATTGACTTATGGTAAATTGCTTCTAAGTTATACCAGTGACATCCCTCTACCATATTAGATAAAAATAACTGCATAGCAAAGTAAAACTTTTGATACTAAACAGCAGAAAGAATTATCTTTTCACCTCACAAGTTATGCATGAGTATAATTTAAAAATGGTTTGGTGAATCATCAGAGCTACTTAGTCAAAAAAAGATGTCTCATCACAGCTTTCTGTACATTGCAACTCCTTGTGAAATAGCCAGTAAACTCGGCAGCTCAATCTTTTCATTACCCAGCTGTATGCCTTTTTCTGCAGCCATAATAAATATTGTGGACAGTGCTTCTGTGGAAGGTCCCAAATTTCATCCCACACCAGCATCAACATTCGTAATAGAGAAATTATTACCCAGCATGAGACTTTCCTCACTGGCAACAACTTTCTTTCAAGAGTACTTAAAAATCACAGCCAAAACAATTGCCTATACAATATTCTGTCTTATTTGCCACTCACTGTCTCAGTCCCATGCCCAATAGTTAAATAAATCACATCTGATTGTCTCTCCATAAGGGAGGGTCATATACAAAGCTATCAAACTATCGACCTATACACATTGCTTCATTTACTGCAGATGTTCTCGAGAAATGTATTCACAAAGAAGCTCTTAACTCACATAGCATCTAACAATCTTCTAGCTACCTCATAGGTCTTGACCAGGGTTTAGAACTGAGTCTGCACTATTTAATTTTACTGAGTACGCAAAAGAAATATTAAATAATGGAGAAATGGTTGGCTCGCTTGTATTAGATCTTTCCAAGCTTTTAAACATTGCTTTTCCACCGAATTTTAAATCATGGCCTTGAATCCATTTAAATTCAGCTGGTTTGGAAGTTATCCCTCAGATCACTAAATTTCCTGTTTAATGAAGCCTTCATTATCATCTGCATTAACTCTCTTTCTCCAATTTTTTTCTACAGTGGGTTGGGGCGATTCATCAACTATCACACTCCCTCTTGAGTCAGTGCTACTCTCCTACCATCTTCAACAGGAATGTTTGTCTGTCACAGGTCTTCCTTTATGCAATCCATCTTTTTCTTATCTGGACATCATTGTTTCCTCTTGCCTTCTTCCTGTCTCTCCCATAATTTCTTCACTTAACTGTCTTCTGCTTGACTGCACATGTGACCAAATAACTGTTATCTGTTCCTCTTGATCTTCTCTGCAAGTTAAGCTATGGAGGCTTCTACACTGATGTCTATTTATTTATGTGTTTAGGTATGTATTTGTTTACTTAGTTAGTTAGTTAGTTAGTTAGTTAGTTAGTTAGTTAGTTAGTTAGTTAGTTAGTTTACAGGGGTAATACACTAACTACAACAGACCATTTGCAGGCATAGTCCAGGTCCTCATTTCTGCATCTATATCAAAGTGTTCACTTTACCATCTGTCTAAGGCACATCATCTTCATCTTCTCAAGCTCCCTCACCTGCCCTGCCTTCACTGCCCAGGTTTCTGTGTCATATAAAACATTGGTCACAATGTTTTGTACATCTCACTTTTCAGCTTCTTTGGTATTCTGTCACACACTACCCCTGACACTCTGTTACAGTTAACTGTAACACCTCTGATTGTAGCTTTGACTTCCTCATTCAGACTCCTCTTCTACTCAGTTATCCTCTCAGATACCTGATGCTGTTAACCTTTTATACTACTTTCTCTTTTATCTCAGTTTCCAGATTCTTCTGATTTCCTCTAGTTGCTTGCATGACAGCTGTCTTATCTGTAGTCATTTCAGCACATGTACCTACAATTTTACACTGAAGTCTTATCACCTGCCAAAACAATTCATGTAGTCCTTCAAAGGCTAGTATTTGAACTTCTTCTCTTGAATATTGCTGTCAGTTGTATGCTTGACAATTCCAGCCCTGGTCATCTAATACAGTATGCTAATGAGTCAGCTGTGCTCCTCCCTGCTATGCCATCCTTGGAGATCACAGCCCATTTGCAGACATTGTTTTGTAATATCTACAACTGCTTAGAAAACTCAAGCCTCTAATTAAACATAAATAAAGCCAAGATAGTAAAGCCAAAGTTATGCTGCCTCCTGGCTACACATCAGTCCCCTCCTCATGTACCTTCCTTTGCATAACATCACAAAAATGGAAGCTCTGTTGAAGTTGATGAAAACGTGAAGCTGCCATGCATCATAATGACCTACTTTGTGACATTTTACATCCATGCCAAGCCCCTAAAATCAAAGAAAACCTCGAATTACTGTACAAAATTCAACCCCTGCTGACAGATTATATATGCATGCATAAATACAGTTCATGACTACCTTTTGTATGCTGGTAGTATCCTTATAAATTGCAATCTACTCAATTTAACAACCCTGGGCAAACTTATACATAGAGTAGCTAAGGTTGCAGCTGTCTAGTAGGTTACATCACAATGTATTACTAAGGAAAGTTAAATAGTCTGCACACAATCAGTAAACTGCTACCATTAAACTCAACTTTTACTGTTTCATTTATATATATATTTAACAGAAGACAATCAGTTGAGTCCTTCATTAAATAGTACACACCAGTTCATTGCTTCACATTTATTTTCATCTATTTTTATACACCCTACCTAGACATATAGATCAAATAAACACCATGCTGGTCCTCTGTTTTCTAATCTTGTTTCTAAACTATGCAACAAACACCCCAAATCCCATAGAAAGCTTGTTCATAAGATTACCTTTGTGAAAAACAATTGCAAAGCAAACTGGGTATATAACTGTTGTGATTTTCTTACCTGATTCATTTAGACGTGACTCTCCCTCTCCTTTCCATCCTCGTTTTCTAACTCCTTCTCATCTTCAAAATGTATAGCTTTTGCTTAGCAATGGGTTACATCCATTCAACTCTACAGCATAACCTATGGCAATTCTTATATTATATTCTGTTAAATGCATGCTGTTATTACATTTATCTGTAAGATGATTATCTTTATCTTATGTGCATGCTGCTTTATTTTCAGTTAGGTATTCGTAGATAATATTTTCTAGTTCATGGTGCGCTGTGATTATTCTCTGATATCTGGAAAAGATAAAAACTATTTAAGTGCTTCTATAGCACAAGATCCAGTCTTAACAAATGTTAAGCAACCCCTGTTTCACTTAAGATCTGGTATCCCACTAGGTAGTAAAATCTACAAGTGCTGACCAGCAAACAACTCTGTCCGAATAAAAAACAAATTTGTTTCTGCCTGCTGTCTGTGCAGTAATATGTCTCTGACTTTAGGTAACGTAAGACAATGTGTTACTGCCTTTCTGACAGTGGTCACTAAGTGTTTATAGATTTGAATGTTGGCAAAACACTTAGTACGTGGAGCAGATAAAACTCCATGAACTACAAAGAATTATAATCAGGTCTCTTATTATAACCCTGTATTATGTGTTCTCAACATGGATTCCAAGATTCACCTTTTGGGCTTTGCTCTCAAGGGGAATTTCTTGGCATTAATGTCTTAAACACATAGAAAGCAGGTTATAATCAGTGACAGCAACCCACCCATAATCCTCTGTGTTATATATAATCTGTTGTAGTGTTCTCTTTGTATGAAGTTTCTCTCTCTCTCTCTCTCTTTCTCAGTCTCCATTACAAATGGGCTATGTTCAAATGTGTTGTCCCAGTTAAAAAAGTAATTACATATGTACGTCCATAACTACCTAACTAAATAAATAAATATAATGGAATGTGGTTGTGTGTGCAGTCCTATGTGCATTCAATTGCTTGATAATATAGTTTGCCTGACAAGAAAGGGACATATTTGCTTTATGGACTTATTTTGTTTCTCTTCTGCATTAAAGATGGTACACAAGTTGGAAGAAGGAACAAAACAAAACAGAATGGTGGTCTGAGTGAAGCAATATGGCAGCTGCCATGAGAAAATTTACATTAACAGGGTTGGGCTTTGGCTGGAATTATTATACACCTGAACGTTAGGAGGAGACAGTACTTTAGCATGTAGTCTCAGCACTGACATATGGCAATCAATCATAATGTAAGACTGGAAAGCTATTTCAGAACCATGTGAGGACTATTGATGAGGTAAGGCACTAACCTCAGTTACTTCCAGAGAGAGGTATTTCTGATTGCCACAGGTGCAGGCCATGATGTCAGCTCTGAGCCACAACAGTTTGTGATGCTCACTTCATCTCTAATGCTGAGAGGAGGTAGTAGGTGTCTTTCTGTTGCATACATAGCATTTGATATGCCTTTTTCTTTCTGAAGAGTCTGCTTTTGATGGGGTCTACATCAACCATGAAAGTGTAAGCTCTTCACATAACTATGTCACTTATTAGGCACATGAAACACTTAAGCACACAACATGTTGTCCATGATTTGTTAATTTATATTTTGGTACATTTGAATGCATCATGTATTACATACAAAGTCCACCTAACCAACTTACAGGTGCACAACTCCACTGTATTTATTCCATGTGTGTAAATGCTGTATTACACTCTTTGCAGTATGAGAGTTTTTCTGCTATGTATTACAGTTTTATATGTATGCATCTTATATCTACCATGTCTACACTTGTACAATCTCAGCTCAACTTGTGTGGGAGATCCAGGCCAGGCAGCTTCTGAAGGATGCATCAGCATACGTGTGCTGGCCATCCACATTCTAGCAAGCTTATTCAAGGCTGGTGCTGTTGTTTGTTGTCCTTACACCTTCCTTTGGGTGTTTTACCCATGATTACCTGATTACATGATGCCATTCATGATATATTTTGCTGATGTCCCTGTCCCTACTAGCAAACCAGAAAATTCGTACAAAATATAGAAAATGCATATTAGTACTTGACATGACATCTCTGCTTTTCTGTCAATCAGTTTACTGTGTCTAGTTTAGTGGAGTAATTAATGTTGTAATGTGTATACATTTACCAGACATCAGCCTCCGTTTGTGCATTGATTGTATGTGTTATTCACAGACGCTTATCCAATTACGCATGTAAATCATCATTATCATACTCTTGTTCTGTCCCAAACACTGTTTCTGCAGGGTGCTCATCAATAGCTGGTTGGCCCTGATGTTGTCTCTTATGGTCAAACAATGTGATTTTGTTGACCATGTCAGGAGAAAATTTCAGACCTCAGTGCAAGGTACCTAGATGCCTGAATCATATCTGCAACAGGCCAGTGACATGCTCTGCTATGGTTCTTGTTCATGCATGGACATGGTTATACCTAGCCACTACTAATGCTTTCAGACTCCCAATTGGTGGCATCACTATGGTTACAGGGAATGGACCCATCACATATGAACAGAAGGATCTCATGACTGCCACAGGCATGCCTTTTCAACTACTCTGAACACTATTCTTTGCAAGATGTGCAATAACTGATTACATACGCCCTCACCAATATGATGCCCATGTGACTTGCCACTGTAATACCTGGAACAGTAGCATACTGTGATATATGCTGCCAACGTGTCCTGAATACTCCCACTGGTGAAGCTATTAAATGGAATTTAATATGGTGAAATCCCTTAGGAGTAATATGCAGTACAGCTTCATGAGTATGAGCTGTCTTTTTGTATATGACAACATAATTAATGGCACCCAGTAGAGGTGACATTCCTGATAAAGCATAGGATCATAGGATCATATGAGATTACTAGGCTATCAACCCAGAGGTCATTCTAAGCCTAGCCATTTCAACCAAATGTAATACCATAGAAGTGCTAGTCAATACTCAAGACTGCATTTAGTGATGATTGCCCATGTCCAGGTGAGTTTGGGGCTCTATCCCTAGTAAAGAATTTATGATGCCCATCCACTCGTCCAGGTTCCTCTTCAACAATATCATAGAGGTGTAATGTTTTGCATGAACTGGTAGCCTATTCCAAAGACGTGGCAGTTAGTGGGAGATAAATTTGTCCCTCCAGCTTGTCCTATTTAAGTTGCAGGTCATATTTAAGTCCCTGGAATGGGTAGCAATAGACCCATTTAATTTACGGATATGCAGAAAGTTCATTTGTTTTTTGTCTTGGATTGCTCTGTAGGCCAGGCATAAGTCTCCCCTAAGAAGTCTATATGATATGGAGTATAGTGAAAAGGACTTTAATCAGCCTGTGTAAGGCACATGCTGGAGCCCCTTGATCTTCTTTGTTAAAAACCTCTGAGGTCTCTGTAATTGCTGCAGGGACTTAGTACAGTTCATGCTGAATGGGGCATTATACTTCATTTTGGGCCAGATAAGTGCCAAGTATAGGGGGGTTATAACTTCTTTTGCTCTTGAGGCAATGCCTTTCTACTCAAGTGTGCTATGTGGAAAGCTTTCCTTACTACAGTAGACACATGGTATTCAAAGTTAAGGTCGCAGTCAACCTGTGATCCCAAGTCCCTTACCACTTCTTGGGTACCTATGGTATTGTTTTTGATTTGATAGTGTGAAGGGACATTGTTTGCTATGAAGGAAATGATGATGCATTTCTTTGCATTTGGTTTGAGACCATGACTAATGCACCAGTAGATGGTCTGCGTGAGACCCTCTTGGAGTATACTGACATCATTTGGGGATTCACTGATTGCTCCTAGTTTGCAGTCGTCTGCAAACATGGTCAGTCACAGCCCCTTAGTTTTGACTTGAACTTCTGAGAAGTGTATACCAAACAGTAAGGGGCCCAGCACTGACCCCTGTGGCACCCAGCTAGTAATAGGTCTGCTGGTTGATGTGGAGTTACCCATTTTGATAGTGTGTGGCTTTGTGAGCCAGCTGGCAATCCATCTTACAATTAAGGGGTTTGCATTCAGTTTGCTAAGTTTATCGGTAATGCCAGAATGTGGGATTGTGTCGAAAGCCCTTGCCAAGCTGAGGTATGCTGTGTACATAGATTTGCTCTCATCAATGGCCTTGGTCACACTTTTAAAGAAATCTACCAGATTTAACAGGCAGGATCTGCCTTTCGCCAAGCCAAATTCGGTAGGATCCAGGGTTTGGAGGTCGCTCATGTCTTTATTCTTAAGGTCCATAATGATATGTTCTATGGCCTTACAGATGAGGCTGGTCAGGCTTATGGGTAAGTAATTCCCCAGGTCTGTTGCTAGGCCACCTTTGTGGAGGGGGAATAACTGTAGCTGGTCTCCACTCCACAGGAACAAAGCCTGTGGTTAGGGTATGACTGAAAAGGGTACA
The DNA here is from genome assembly GCF_019279795.1 of Protopterus annectens. Taxonomy (NCBI): domain Eukaryota; kingdom Metazoa; phylum Chordata; order Ceratodontiformes; family Protopteridae; genus Protopterus; species Protopterus annectens. Next base: position 105,761,216 of record NC_056726.1, read on the forward strand.
TAGTGGTGATGCTAGTTCATGTTTTAGCCTGTTCAGAAGACAGCCTGGGATGTCATCTGGTCTCATAGAGGCTATGTTTTTTGGCTTGGACAGGGCTTTGTGGACCTGCTCTTCAGATATGTAGGGTGGGAGGGAGTTTGGGGGATCATTTGTTGTAAGTTAGGAGGGGATACGGGAGTGAATTTCTTGTCAAACCTATCCACTAGCAAGTTTTCAATCTCTGTGGGGGTCAGTGTGTTTGATACCATTGACCAATAGTTCTGCACATGCTTGGGTCCTACCATTTGGGTTATGAACATAGCTGTAAAAGGTCTTATGGTTATCCTTGGCAGGTTTCTCACAAAGGAGCTTTTGAAGGATTTGACAAGTTGTCTTATTTGCCTGTTGAGGCTGAGGAGGGTGCTTTTCTATTGTTGGGGCCTTGCCTTTGTTTTCTTGGACAACAACGTTTTGCATTTATTGTAGAGTTTGTTGATGCTGGATGTCCACCATGGCAGCTTGTTTTTACTTGGGGCTCTGGCTTTGATTCTTTCCAGTACAGCCAAGTTAATACACTTATGCAAGTGAATGTACAGGGCTTTAATGTAAGCTTCAGCGTAGTTACCACTTCCAGCTTGGGGTGGAGCTTGGAATGCATTTACACCTTCACCTAGGAGGAGTAAAAAAGATTAAGAGATAAATTAGAGGAAAAAAAAATACTTCCTCAAGAAAAACTGTCAGAAGCTTCAAATAAAAATTTGTTGTCATTAATACAACAGATTTTTGAAAAATAGTATATAGACCAAGAAACTTTGATCTCTTTGGAAAATGAAGTATCTCAGGAAGTGCAAAAATATAAACAACAAAACCTAGATATTTTTGAAAAGTATAAAAAGAAATATGGACATGGAAAAGAAATAGGGATTTGACATGGTGCAATATTTATGCAATGGCAAAAGCCAAATTGATCAATATAAAGAAGGCAGCCCCAAAGATGTTTAAAGAGAAATACAGGCAAAGGCATCCAGACATGGAAAATTTCACAATAAAAAATAATATCACAAAAAGGGAATGTAGAAAAGAAGATTAGTAAAGTAGAAGTTAAAAAATAGAAATTAAAGTTATAGAGTGCCTGCAAAGTGAGGGATTTGATGTAGAAAGCCTAACACAGGTTACATCACAGCATGATGTAACGAGTCCCCAAAGTAAGGAGAAACAGGAAGATCAGGAGACATCTGAAGAAGCAATATGGACATGGGAAAGAAAAAAGAGATTTGATATGGTGTAATATCTATGCAAAGGAGAAAGCAAAAGTAATTAATACAAAAAAGCAGCATCAAAGATATTTGAAGAGAAATACAGGCAAAGGAATCCAGACATGGAAAACTTTACAATACAAAAATTAAGAAGACAAAGAGGAAAAGAGAAAAGGAGATTAGTAATGGAGAAGTTAAAGAAATAGAAACTGAGGTTATGGAGCACCTGCAAAGTGAAGGATTCAGTGTAGAAAATCTAATTCAGAAAGCACAACAGGATAGAGCAATGGAACTCCAAATTAAGAGGAAACCAGTGGAATGGGATGCAAATGGTCAGGTGCCATTTGATGATATTTTGGAGCCTTCCATGGGAAATCAGTATAAACAATCACTTGAAGCTGGATGGCATGGGAAGGAACAGGAAACTGTGGAAACTTTGATGCAGTTAATGTTGAAAAGTGATAGGCCAGTGAGTTCTCATATGACAGAGCAACAGATGGCACAGGATGAAATTGAAGAGAATATGCCACAAGAAGATGCTATAGAACTTTCTATAGAATGCCCACAGGAAATGGGAAACAAAAATGTGTCCTCAGTTTAGATGAAAACGAGCTAAGAGAAGAGTTGCTTGACTTAATAGAGATAGACATATTAGGATCAATGAAAAAAATAGACTGCAGAAGGTCAATAAAAACCCAAAAGTTTGACGTTTGATAAAATAAATGAACACAGTAATTAGGACTGCTCTTAGAGATCCATGCAATATAATAGAAGTGAACAGGATATATTACCGTGCAGCTAAACTAATAACTGATAAAGTTCTACCACAAGAACACAGGGTAGTGAGGGAGAGAAAGGGGAGAAATCGAATACCATCATGGAAGTATCAAATAGAGAAAACCATAAAGCAATTAAGACAAGAAGTGTCACTATTAGAAAGCATAGAAGAGGGAATAGATCAACAAAAATATTTAGAAAGATAGATGTGATAAAAGCAAAGTGCAGTATTAGAGCAGATCAGGCTGTATTATGCACGATCACAAATAACAAACTAAAAATCTCTGCTGAGGTGAAAAAACTTAGAAGATACACAGATAAATATAAAGGAAAAGTACAAAATAATCAATTTATTGATGACCCAAAAAAGTTTTATTGAAAATTAGGAAACAAAGTAAAAGGAATTGAAAGACCACCAAAAAAGAAGAAATCGATAAATTTTGGAGAAGTATTTATAAAGATCCTGTGGAACATAACAGAGATACTAAATGGATAGAAGTAAAAGAATGAATACAAAGTTTAAAGGTACATTATATGAAATGGGATGAAGTAACAGCCAGAGAGATTGAAACAAAGTTAAGAAAAGCCTCTAACTGGAAAACCCCAGGCCCAGATGTAGTACCTAACTTCTGGTTAAATGTATTAAGATCTTTGCACAAAGATTTAGCCATGAGTAAGAATTATTTATATGCCCACCCCAAATAGACACCAACCTGGCTACAACAGGAAAAACAATGCTCCTACGTAAGAGTGAACTTGCAAGCTACCCTAAAAATTATAGACCAATAACTTGCCTTCCAACAGCGTATAAACTATACACTGGAATTGATGCTAACACAGTTTATAGTCATTTAGAAGAAAACTTAATTATGGTAATAGAAAAAAAGGGCAATAAAAGAAAGTCATATGGAACAAAGGATCATTTGTTATTAAATAAAGTCATAGTGGAGAACTGTAAAAAGGGGAAAATTTAAGTATGGCATGGACTGACTACAAAAAAGTATTTGATAGTATCGCACATTCATGGATAAAAGAGTGCTTAACAGTTTATAAGGTATACCCTACACTGATCGACTACATTACAGTGACAGACCACTTTACAATTAAGCCATGATAAATTACGAATTATTATTCCAGGGATAAAAATTCAAATTGGGATATTCCAGGGTGACTCTTTGTCACCGCTGCTATTATGCCTTGCCCATAACCCATTAAGCTGTCTACTTAACAGCTTAGGCCATGGCTATAATTTGCCTCCTAGAAAACAACCAAGTGTAAAGATTTCTCATCTTCTGTTTGTCGATGATTTGAAACTGTATTGCTCATCAGATGAGGAACTGAAAGTACAACTGCAATTGTCAAAACTTTTTCAGATTATATAAGAATGTCATTTGGTCTTGATAAATGTGCAAAAGCAATATTTAAAGCAATAATACTGCAGCACCAAGAAAACATCAGTTTGGGACAAGAATGTGATATAAAATAATTTGAGCAAGAGGGAGAGTGTAAATATTTGGGAATTGATGAAGGATCAACAATAAAACATGAACAAATGTGAATAAAACTTAGTAAGGAGTACTTTAGAAGACTTAAATTAATCCTTAAAACAGCGTTGACATCTAGGAACAAAATCCAAGCTATAAACCAATTTGCTCTTCCTGTCCTAACTTACAATTTTGGAGTGATTGACTGGCCCCCAAAATGTGTTGGATAGATTACATAGGAAAACAAGAAGGATGTTTCATGCTCACCGAATGATTTGTAAAAAATCAGTGCATACCAAGATTATATATTCCCTGTACTGAATGAGGGATGGGCCGCCTTGAAACTGATCACATGTACAGATCTGCAATCATGGGATTCCACACATATCTGCTGAGTTCACAAGACCCAAATGTAGTGAAAGTTTTGAAACATGAGGAGAATAAATCTAAGATGACTCCCCTGCTTAGGCTATCAGAAGCATATCCGCGTCAAGCAGGAATGGAAATCAAATCACAAGTAGATAAAAACCAAGCAACAACTGACTGTGGCAAAAAACAAAATAAAGAATATAAGGTGAAGGACCAGATGAGAAGGCAAGAAATGTGGAAAAATGCATAAATATAGTTGCAAGTACAGAAAACGTCTGGAAGAACCTCATGTTGATCAGGAATGAATGCAGGAATGGTTAAGGACAGGCGGATTCAATCCAAGAGATGAAAGGTTAATACTGGTGGCACAAGATAGTGGGCGACGTACACATTGGTTTACAAAGTCCATTGAACATGTGAGAGAAACAGACAAATGTAAGTTTTGTAAAACAGAACTGGAAACAGTTGCACACCTCATTGCTAGTTGTGACATACTAATGGCAGAAGGATTGTATACTGAAAGGCATAATAATGTGGCAAGACTGTTGTACTGGGGATTGTGCAAACATTATGGTAGTGAAGTGGCTGAAAAACACTTGAAACATGAGCCACAAAGCATCATAGAAAATGATGAAGTCTACATCACATGGGATCATCCATTACCAACCGTTCAAAAGATAGATGCTAGAAAACTGGATATAGTGGTCCAAGAAAAGAAGACAAAAGTAGCATTGATCATTGAAATCACCACATCCAATGACTACAGTGTGTTGTGTACAGAGTGACACAAAGTCATAAAATATCAGTATTTACAAGCAGAAACAAGAGCATTGTGGAAGAAAGATACCCAGATAGTTCCAACAGTAGTAGGAGCAACGGGTCTTCTAAAAAAGAATCTACAATCATATTTAGATATGCTACCAATACATGTAACTCCATATGAATTCCAGAAGGAGTCATTACTGGGCACATTGTTGGTGCTGCAAAGTGCACTTTTGGCTGACATCAAAGATTAAAGCAAAACTAATTTCATGAACTTTAATCGTACTTTGACTTAGGAATGAGTTCCATTCCTGTCATGGTATTAGAAACCCAAAAGATTTGGAGAAATTAAAAAGGAGGGTGTAGTTTGCCTTGCTGAAATTTTTTAGTCTGATTTCACCCTTTGTGAGTTCTGGTGTAAGTGTCAGTTCAAAAGTGAATGATTTGTGGTCAGTTTTAACTAATGAGGATCCAACAGTTGCAGTAGTGCACCTGTTTGACATGTTGGTGAGGATCAGGTCTAGAATGTTTCTTCCTCTTGTTGGGGTATGGATAATTTGCTCCAGGGCATTTAAATTCAGAAAGTCAAGGAACTTTTGTGCTAATGACTTTGAGCTAGCATAGGTTTCCCAGTTGATGATGGGATAATTGAAATCCCCCATAACCAGTGCGTTCTGTAAAATTTGGATTGTCTTCAGCTTGGTTACGTAGACTTTGTGGATGTCATGCCTCATGGAGGTTTATCTATAACTTGCTATGACTTGAATGGGGGTCTTACCCACTGTAACATGGACCTGGAGTAACTTCATGGAGTTGTCCAGTCTGACTAGATGGGAGATGAATTTATCTCTAATATAGATTGAAACACCGCCTCCTTTGGTTTTCACGTTCATTCTGCAGTCTAAAGGTGTGGAAGGTGTTGTAACCTTGTAGGGCCAGTGTACTCTCTGAGGCCTTAAACCAGGTTTCTGTGACTGCACAGACATCTACATCTTCTAGTGATATAAATGCTTACAGGGAGTGCAGTTTTTTGGTACAGGCTCCTAGCATTTAGCCGCATGACCCTTATTTTGTTCTGATTGGTTAATTTCACATTGGTAAAGTTGTTTTCAAGATCTTGCCTAAAAAAGGCACTATGGGTGAGGCAAGAGCCTTTGCCAGCAGCCAAAAGCCTAGAGGTGCCTGGTGGAAACCGTCTCTGGCAAAGCAGCGAGGTTTGTCGACCATGGCTTCCCAAGCCGACAGGAACTGGATCCCCTTTGAATGACACCAAAAACTGAGCCAATTATTGAAATCAATCATGTTTTGTTAATACTATGTCATCATTCTAGTTGAGGGTAGTATGCTGCTCAAGGCTAGGGATATACCTGCCTGGGACACATACTCAGATAGCTCAACCATGTGTCTCTTCATATAGTCCTGTGAGCTACGTCTCAGGTCATTCACGCCAACATGCAGTATTTACAGAGATTTGCAATGTTTATTAGGGTCACTATGATTCCTTGAAACTACTGAGCTTGATTCACAATTCCCTGAAAATAAAGTTCATAACTCGAAGCTTGAACACACATATGTTCATAATGCATGCACTGAAGCCTGTACAGTTTATGAGCAAACATTCCAAAAATGAGGAATGCCTAGGGTACGATAGGTAGAGCTGTCACTGGCAGGAACTTGCAAGAGACAGTATATAGAGTATACCAGGCAGCAGACCAGTTAATCCTGTATGTATTGCATGGTTATGGCAACAGACATAACAATGGAGGGGCCAAAATATTTCCAATTGACTATCATTTCTTTTTCCCTTATTTCCTGTACAAATGCAGAAAGTAAACACCTGTGAAAGAAATTCTTGATGTAGTTGAAGTTTGGATTCACCAAAATACTTTCAATGAACAGTATTTCTTTTTTCTTTTTTTCGTATTTCTTTCAAACAACAGTTAAACATCTGCGAAAGAAATTATTTCTTCTTGATTAGAAAGGACTCAGGTGAAAAATACTGAAAACATTTCATTCCACATGTATTGTTGCATTCAAGCTTCATATGATAGCATACCTAATACTGACATATGGTAGCATATGGACAGGGAATTAATATTTTCTTTGGCATTAATTAAATGTAAATAGCCTTTCTAAAAATAACACCCATACCAGAAATGAGTGTTAACTGCATTATAATAAATTTCCCAAGCTACAGTTGCCAAACAAAATCAATATTCATTTCAAAAAATCTCTTAATTTTAAGTTTTGTCAGTGTTGTAATGTTAGATGCATTACTGACAATGCAAAAGCATATTACACTCAGGAATTCAGGCGGTGTCTCAAAGCCATGGTATGTTTTTCACTATATCACAGTCAGTGCCATATCTATGATATTAAGCTTGAATGTAAGTTTGCTTACATTGGGAAGATGACAGCATTTATTGATTTTATGCCCATGTCGAGCAGTGATATATGTAAGTTGAGAGCACTGGTGACAGATTTCAAAAACTGAATCTCATCTGGCTGTCCTCTTGTGCTGGTGCAGCAAATGTAGTACAGAGAATAGGGCCTTTCTACACAGCGGCGTTGAAAATGTAACGGTTTGAAGAGGAAGGCACGTATAAGTAAGTAATAATACCCAGGAGAATGTAAATTAGACAGCGCCGATACTTGCAAGCCAGACATCTTGAAAGCAAAGTACATTCAGTTCTTTTAAATATACATCAGAACTGTATCTTTTCATGTTCACGTTCAGAAAAAGGGAAAAATAGATTGTTTTACTGCCTGGATGATAGTCGGTCAGACTGTTGATTTTTTTAGTTAGTTAACAATGTAATCCCACTAGACTTGTGTCTCCTTGCAGGGGTGGCTCAGTAATGCTGTTTAACTGACTCACCCAGGGTAGCACAGTATCTGCATGGAGACTCAGGGAATCAGGCCCACAATAACAGGATGAAGCCGATTAGCAGCAAATGGTTGTTCATGTCTGAGCCTGATATATGTAACCTTATGGTTCCTGTATCCCGCAACAGTGAACTCCCCAAACTGCAAACAAGTTCACAAGTCTTTCCCAAACTGCAGTCAGGTTCTCGTCTCTCCTGTATAAGAAATCATGTTGAACTTCCCCATACAAAAAAAAAGTCATTGTACTGAAATAGACAGTTTACTCCTCACAACACACACACACGCACACACGCACACACGCGCACACACACACACACACACACACACACACACACACACACACACACACACACACACACACTGAGAGCATTAATAATAGCTTTTCAGGCACATTTCTTTACAAAGTTATTCTCATAAATAATAAGGGAGTGAGTGCATAAGACAGTCAAAAATGGGGAAGATCAAACAGAGGAGCCCAGAGAATGGCGACAGGAAGGGAAAACTGGGATGGGGTCGAAAAGCAAGGGAATTTTTTATGAGACAGATGTCTACTTTTTCAAAAGGGTAGATGGGAAGGTAGTATGGGGAATGTCTGTGGAATGGGAAGGACTGTGGCTGACCAAGTTCACAGATGACTGCAAATTGAGCGCCATAATCAGCTCTCCAGCCAACACAAGCATGCCCCAAAAGGGCGTTATAGAAACAGACAACTGGTGCAAGAGCCATGGCCTCAAGCTAAATGCCAAAAAGTGTATAGTCATCCCCTTTGGCAAAAACAAAGTGCCCACAAATTACCACATAGGTGGTAATCCATTAAGTACAGAAGAAGTAATTAGGGACCTGGGGACCCAAGTTGATAGCAATCTCTCATTTGACAACCACGTGGCCAAAGTGGTTAGAAAAACATTTTATATAGCCCACCTAATCATGAAGGGATTCACATCTAGATCAGGGGAGGTCATCGTGCCTCTTTACTCATCCCTCATCAGGACCATAATTGAGTACAATGCCCCTTTTGGGATGTACCTTACCAGACACCTGCAGCAACTGGAAAGACCCCAAAAGTACCTCACCAAGAGGATCAAAGGGTTCAAACAGATGCCATATGCTGCCCGTTTAAAGAAACTCCATCTCTACTCAGTGGCATACCGCCTGCTCAGAGGTGATCTGTGCCTGACGTATAAAGCCATGTCCAACCCAGAATTAATGGACATGCTGCACCTCAGAAAATCCAAATCCCATCGAGCTACGTGCTCGAGAGACTTGAACCTCAGCACTGAAATAAATAGGACATGCTGGAGGGACAGATTCATAACCCAGAGGCTCCCTTCACTCTGGAATAAAATCCCAGTCCAGGTTAGGCAGAGTCCCTCATTGACTCTCTTCAAGAGGAATCTTGATGAGTGGATGGGAGATCATAGGTTTACCCTGGGTATCACTTCTGTGTCACTGTTAGACAGAGGCACAGTATACTAACCTCGAAAAAGGGCATAGCAAAATTTATTTAAAATGGGTGGCGGAAGCCAAACACACTCTGGCTAGGCTTATAAATGCCCTAGGGCAGATAGCCTAGTATGAACCTATGAACCTATGAACCTATGTGTGAACAGGAAAGAGGATGCAGGGATGGTAACAGAAGCAGAGAAACACAGGACACAAACAAAGACCAACAAGGGAAGTGGTGATATAAAAGTGAAGCATCATGAAGGAAAGACATAGAAAAACAGAGACGGAACAATAGGTGCTGAAATGGATTGGACTACCAACTGGAGAGAGAAGTCAAACACAAGGAAGGAAAATACTGTAATGGGAGAGAGTAAGGAGACAGCTGATATGTGTGATGTCTAGTGCAACTCTAACCAGAGATCAGTCACTTCCATGACTGTCATCCCTGCTCAGCCCAGCTTCTGGGAGACCAATACATATGGCCAGATATAGGTGTGTATATGCTCCTATAGGCCAGTTGCAGGTCAAGCTATCAGTCTAGCTATGCCATCTTCACATCCTCCAGCTCCTGCCAAAATATGTACTGTGTCCTACCAGTGGTGTTTCCAGATGGACAGCGTAAACCCTTCCACTGGTGACAGACCACCAGAGGCAACCATGGAACCCACCAGCTCACCTCCTGCTGGATGACCTTTGTCACTTTGCAAAGATGCTGGCCTAGAGGGAGCTTCATACCCAGCAGGAAACACAGGGCAGGTCAATGGTGTGGTGACCACATCATAAAATAGATACATAAATGGAGAGAAACAAAACAATAAAACAACAAATAAATATAAACTAGGAGAGCAATAATAAAAGAGGCCCAATAGGAAAAAACACTGGCAATACTGCGTAATACATCAGGCATAAAAGCAAATAGAGGAGTAAAATGTTTCTAAGTGTGCATTGCCAATATACATGATAGATCTACCAGACTGAAGCATACTATTGTAGGCAGTTTGCCACAAGGAACAAGCTTGCAAGGTTCCTAAGCATTCCTTCTGTGTGTATGCGAGGAGAACAATGCATGTGGTACAAGAAGTGACTGCACAGGCCAAGAAAGGTGGACCAGGACTCCTCCACAGCAATACTGTGACGCCAAGGGGTTAACAGGCATGGGCTAACATATGGAGGCCTGCAGGGATGCATGTGGATTATGTGACTGGGACATAACCACAGCTGCCAAAATAGGAGCCTAAACAGGAGCATTATGCAGTGGTTGATGGTCACTTACAATGACATCTGCCAACCACCAGTACAAGACAGGGTATGCTACCTTGAGGCATAGCTATGGTATGCCAGGTACAATTAACACTAACAGGAGCTTGGAAGGAGCAATGTATGTAGAATTTTAGGCAGGCAGATCAGTGCAGCCTGTATGGGTGGCATGGGTATGGCAATAAGCATAGCAATGGAGGGGCCAAACCCAGAGGTATGATGCAGAGTGTAGCATAAGACATGCTAGAGCGACAGCCAAAATCAGGCCATTAAGCAATACCTTGACAGTGTTAACATGTCACAGAGGTAGGATGGATGAGACAGAGATGCAACCTGCATGTACAGTGCATTGTGTGTCAGGAGACATGTATTAATAATAGGAGGGTTTTCTGCTATTAGCAGCAATATAGCAATGCTCAGTTCTGTAGGTATCAAAATTATATGCTGCTGTAATATTAGCAAAATATGCATAGCACTGTGTCTGGTGAGATATTCATATGCCTCTGAAATGTCAGCTTACATTCCTCATTCTCTCTCTCCAGGAGCTGAAAAACATTAAAAAAGGGAGAATTTTCATTAATTAAATGTTCTGCATTTAGTTGGGTTGTTAACAGTGAATTGCAGTTAAATGCTTCTTTCATGAGTACTTACTGTAGAACTTTCAAGCATTTTCCCTAACCTCCTCTTCCCATTGGCAAGGAAGGTCAAGATGGTGCCATTTCAAGACACTATGGGGTGCTTGTACTAAATAGTAGTGCAGTTGATACATGTGCTGGGTCTATATCATAACTGCAAAAGCCCGTTTCAGTGAATATGTAAACGTCGACACATATTGCGCGAACCGCGAATACACCAAATGCTCTAAACCGTGAAATTCAAAATCTCAAAACAGCATAGTTGGCCCTTCTGCGGTATAGCTCCGTAAGGTAAGTATGAGATAGTTACGGACCTTAGGGTTAGGGTACGGGTTAAGGTAAGTGCATAGATAGTAATGTATGTAAGGTTTAGTGTAGGGTTAGAAGTAGGGTTTTGTTAAGTGTATGTGTGTGGATTATTAATTTTGTTTGGGTATAGCTCATTAAGGTAAGTGTGCGATAATTACGGACCTTAGGGTTAGGGTGCGGGTTAAGGTAAGTGCATACATGCTAGTATATGCAAGCCTTATTTTAGGGTTAGAAGTAGGGTTTCAGTTAGTGTATGTATGTAGTTTATTTATTTTGTTTGGGTGGGTAGTATGTAGCGAGCGGTGGGGTTGGCCAACTATGCCGGTTTGAGATTTTGAATTTCGCGGTTTAGGGCGTTCGGTGTATTTGCGGTTCATGCAATATGTGTCAGCGTTTACGTATTCGCTGAAACGGGCTTTTGCGGTTATAATATAGACCCCTCTGTGCATGAAGCACAGAAAGATTTTTGATTTTTTCATGTACCATCTAGTAGCCCTGGCTAAAATGGCATCTTCAGAAGCCACAACCTCTTCACGGGTCACAATTTTGAGGAAAATGGCAGCTTATTCACATTGATTCACGTTGTAGGCATCCTGTTACCCACTCTGATGGAAACTAAGACAGTCCAACAATGTGTGATGCCATCATACAGTGGCACATAAACAACTGTCATGCCAGGATGGTGTCTAGAGTGTGAATGACATGAAGGTCTCATCTCACCTCTTGATTGATCTGTGTTGTTTCTAGGGATAATGACATGGCTTAACACACCCACATCCCCACACATTTCAATGACCCACCCAGGCACTTTGGGTCTTTTTCATGGATGTGCATGTTCAGGTATAAACCTTATAATGTAGCCTTGTTCCAGTATGTTCAGGAACAGCTGGTTGATACCCCACAAGGGGTGCCAACATCCTGTATATGGTGTTTACCAATATGGGGACCACTGTAGCACCCCCCACTGTGAGGTCTTCCCTGATCTGACCACAAATCAGTCTCATTCTTAGTAATCATCACACCTGACCCCCCCCCCCCACAGCAACTAAACTAAAAAACTTCTCCAAAGCAGTTTATAACCTCTGATGGGATGGTATAAATAGCTTCTCTGCACCTTTCCCTCAGATGGAACTTGCAACTACACCAATGCTTTATGCAAGCACTTGTACAACAGCACAGACTTGGTTGTACCTGACAGGAGCAAAACAAGCTCCTCATTGTACAGCAAACCTGCCTGGTGGACAACTGCTATTAGCAGGCTTTAAAATAAGAGGAAGAAATTGCTAAGAGTAAGAGGGAGTGAGCCCTAAACTGGAAATACTCCCTCCTCAGCTTAAGCAAGCAAATAAGACTTCTTCTGAAGTCCTCCAAAGCAAACTACAAATCCAAATTAGCTTCCTCAACTAAGGACAACCATAAGGCATTTTAGTGCATCCGTAACCTAAAAGGAAAGGCTCAGATTTCTGTTGAACTGGTAGTTAATGATACCACATATACTGACCCTGTGGACATAGCGTACCTTTTAGCTGACAGGTTCTGTGAAAACTTCACTCCCCTATCCCTACCAGCAGTCCTCTACCTTGTATCTCTAAAGAACAGGTCATAAATTCCCTCTGTAAGGCCAAAATCACAGCATCTATGGATAACATCCCAGACTGCATCCTGCATGGGCTCCATCAAGAATTAGCAACACCATTGCATACTCTTTTCAATCATAATCTAACACTGGCTTCATTCCACCTGAATGGAAAATGGCCACCGTTATTCCCTTGTAAAAGGTGGTGCTTCCACTGACCCAGGGAACTATAGCCCTACTAGCCAGATTAGCCTTATCTGCAAGGCCATAGAGTGAATTATCATGGACCTTATCAACAAAGATATAGGTCATCTCCAAATACTTGACTCTACTCAGTATAGATTTGTCAAGGGAGATCATGCCTGTTAAACCTGGTAGACTTCTTCGAGATAGTCACCAAGGCTCTGGACGAGGGGAAATCTGTGCATATAGCCTATCTAGACTTAGCCAAGGCTTTTGGCACTATACTCCACTTAGGCATAATTGACAAATTCATCCAGCTAGATATCAACCCTTATATCGTTAGATGGGTGACTAACTGTCTCACTGATATAACCCATATACTCAAAATAGCAGAATCTACCTCTAACAGCAGACCTGTAACAAGTGGTGTTCCACAGTGATCAGTCCTGGGACCTCTACTGTTTGGAATTTATTTCTTCTCAGTACAAGCAAAAACTAAAGGTCTATGGCTGACAAAGTTTGCTGAAGACTGCAAACTTGGAGTTGTCATAGAATCCCCAAATTATGTCAACATCCTAAAATAGGGTCTTATACATACAGATTATTTGTGCCAAAGTCATGGCCTTAAACTCAGTGCTAAAAAATGTATTATCATCCCTTTCAGTAAGAGTGATGTTCCTGCTACCACAGCAATATCAACACTCTAACTATGCACTCAGTGGTGAGAGACCTGGCCACACAGGTTGACAGCAACCTTACTTTTGATCACCATGTCCCCACAGTGGTAAGAAGGGCATTCTATATTGCTCATCTCATAAGTAAGGCATTGCCTCTAGGAAAAAAAAAGTTATAACTTCCCTGTATTCTTCCCTCATCAGGTCAATAACGTCCCTTTTGGTGTGTGGCTTTCCAAGCATCTGCAGCAATTGGAAAGACCACAAAGCTTCCTCACAAGGAAAATTCAAGGTCTTCAGCATCTCTCCTATGTAGATCTTCTGAAATCACTGTCACTTTATTCTGTTGCATACAGCCTACTCAGAGGTGATCTCTACCTTGCATATAAGGCAATCTCTGATCCTGCTTTATTAGAAATGCTGCATATCCGCAAGTCAAATGGCACACTGGTTACTCACTTTAAAGACCTTAACCTGATATGTGACATTAATAGAACCTGCTGGAGAGACTGATTTGTCTCCCAGAGATTACCACACCTTTGGAACAGACTCCCACTTCACGTCAAACAGAGCACCTCATTTGCCCTCCTCAAACACAATCTGGATGATTGAATGGTTAACCATAAATTCACTCCGGGGGTTCTACCTGTGTCCCTCTTGGATGGGGAAAATAGGTGCTGCTTGTGGAAATAAGAGTAGAACTTGGCTGGGCTTGTAAGGGCCCTAGGGCCATTAGCCTAGTAACTTCCTATGATCCTATGTGCTGTGTAAAATGTGCGAATAAATTGGAACCTGTGCACTGAGAGAGAGCCTTACAAGACTATCTGCAAATATATAGAGCTGAGTATATTTTTCTGTATTATTCTGTATTATAGAGCTAAATTGTTGCTTAGATATCTGTTGTCTTACTGTTCTGCAAATATACAGAGATCAGTATATATTTTTCTGGTTTTATAATTTGCACTGTGATTCCTCACATCTCTGTTGAAACTGCCCCCCCCCCATTTTCTGCTTTGTCTTCAGCTAATATAACTGGTTTTTATAGCTTGTGTGTTGCTTAACTCCAGGTTCCCTTAATTTTGACCTGTTAATAACAGCCTGCATTTAAATTGGAACCTGTGCACTGAGAGAGAGCCTTACAAGACTATCTGCAAATATATAGAGCTGAGTATATTTGTGTATGGTTCTGTATTATAGAGCTAAATTGTTGCTTAGATATCTGTTGTCTTACTGTTCTGCAAATATACAGAGATCAGTATATATTTTTCTGGTTTTATAATTTGCACTGTGATTCCTCACATCTCTGTTGAAACTGTCTTCCCCACCTCCCCCTCATTTTCTGCCTTGTCTTCAGCTGATATAACCAGTTTTTATAGCTTGTGTGTTGCTTAACTCCAGGTTACATTAATTTTGACCTGTTAATAACAGCCTGCATTTCAATTGGAACCTGTGCACTGAGAGAGCCTTACAAGAATATCTGCAAATATATAGAGCTGAGTATATTTTCTGTATTATTCTGTATTATAGAGCTAAATTGTTGCTTAGATATCTGTTGTCTTACTGTTCTGCAAATATACAGAGATCAGTATATATTTTTCTGGTTTTATAATTTGCACTGTGATTCCTCACATCTCTGTTGAAATTGTCTTCCCCACACCCCTTCCCTGTTCTTGGTTGTAGTTTAAATTTGGTGGCTTTTGCAGTGCCCGCGCCACTGTAGATTTGATCTAGGACACTCCCCCAGTCCCATCTCTTTACCGCATTCTACCTAATAAACCTTTCTGCACTTGCTTTTAGTCCTTTTTAATTTAATTACATTTTTTCAAACTGTGTGTGGACTAATATTGCTACATAATCAAGTGTGCCAGCTTGCACTGCATGTGAATTGTTTTTACTACTGTTTTTGCTACTTTTCTGAAAAAACAAATTGTAAGCCTGTTTCCTACCTTTACTGCAATTAGTGTTCCAGATACAGATTTGCTGTATCCATGACTGTTTGTAGGCTTCTGAGCCCCCCAAGCCTTTCTGTGTTGGAGGGAAGCCTTCTAGCTTATCAGTGGGAGTGGTAAGCATTAGGTAACCTGTCTACCACATAAGGAGTGGTTCTGGCCCAGAATTTGTAGTTATTGGCCATTTGGGCAGTCTTCCATCTCTCTCAACTTTCTGATTTGAAGGCCTGCATTTGCACTTGTTTCTGTCCTGTAACTCCTGGGCCCATCTCATTTGCTCACTCAAAAAAAAAAATGTATCTGCTTTTACTGTATTTGTGTTTCTTCCTACTTTATTTTGCTTTTGCGTCATCTTAATAGTACTCAATTGTATTTATTATTGCTTGGTGTAACTCATTCTAAGCCTTTTAGTTTAAGCACTTGGGCTACAAACCAGTTGTTTTACATTAAGAAGGTTTGTGGTCTGCACTGGCGTGGCAGAACAGGTAGCTTACATCCTTCTAAGTTGGGAACTGTTGATTGAGGGCTCAGTGTCTGTTATTCTAAAAGTGTATTAATTCTGGTTTAAGCACTTGGGCTTCAGGCCAGTTATTTTACATTAAGAGGGTTCGTGGTCTGCACTCTTGTGGGAGGAGAGGCTGGACTCTGCCCTTCTGAGCTGGGAATTTCTGGTTAAAGGCTTATAGTGCCTGCATATTTGAACTGCTTCTTATTGAAATTGGTACACCTTGTTTGCTGTAGCATAGACTAGATCCAGGCCTGCTGAATCTAGCTTTGTTTGTATAACTTGAGCACTAATCCAGGCATTCTTTAAAGTATTCAATTGTATTTATTACTGCTTGGTAGTAACTTGATTAAAGTGTAGCTATCATTCTAAGTCTTTTGGATTAAGCACTTGGGCTTCAGACCAGTTGTTTTACATTAGGAAGGTTTGTGGCCTGCACTGTGGTGGCAGGACAGGTAGTTTACATCCTTCTAAGTTGGGAACTGCTGATTGAGGGCTCAGTGTCTGTTATTCTAAAATTGTATTAGCTCTGGTTTAAGCACTTGGGCTTCAGGCCAGTTATTTTACATTAAGAGGGTTCGTGGTCTGCACTCTTGTGGGAGGAGAGGCTGGACTCTGCCCTTCTGAGCTGGGAATTTCTGGTTAAAGGCTTATAGTGCCTGCATATTTGAACTGTTTCTTACTGAAATTGGTACACCTTGTTTGCTGTAGCATAGATTAGATCCAGGCCTGCTGAATCTAGCTTTGTTTGTATGCTTGTTGTTTGTTTGCTTGTTATTTCCCTGAAATGCTAATTCCACCTAAAACACGGCTTTTCAGCACTTCTGTGGATCCCTAGTGATATCTGCATTGCTTACTGTACTTATTTCCTTGTTTCACTTGAAAGAAAGTTACTGTTTGTCGTTTTTGCATTTAAGATACCTGTAACACATTGCATTTAAGTTACCTGGCACTTGCTCACTAAAGCAATTATATAAGTCAGCACTAAAAAATTAAAAGCACTACACCCTCACAAACTCCCCTTGAGTACCTTGTTCCCCACTGGCCCTTTTTCAATTATAAAGGAATTCCCAATACTATTCTAGCATGTCCAAAGGTCAGTTGTCAATCTCCTCTCCGGTCCAGCTGGTGAATCTGGGAATCTTGAGGTAATGTTACAACTGCCTCATGTACGCAGACAACCCTCTCCTCCTCCCAACAAATTCCAACACATGTGAGAGATGCAACCATATAGCCAAACTGGAGGCTAAGCTCTCTCAACTCAGTACTGGTGTAACCAGTCAGGAGGAGAAGGAAATCACACTCACTACAATTCCAGTCTCACATAGACCTACCACGACAGCAAACCAAACACATAAACACACAAAAACATATTCAGAGGCTCTAAATACAAATCTGCCTGAGCAGCAGAGACTTCCAAAGCAGACACCCAAGCAACTGCTACCCCAAAACAAAACACGTGCAACCCATAGCTCACAAAGCCAGTGTGCCGAACAGTCACAGCCCTTAAGGCTAAACAACACACCTGATACACTTGTAATAGGTGACTCTATCATCAGGCACACTGACATCCCGCTCACCAGGCTGAACAAGGAGAAGGTCACGGTGAGCTGCCTGTCGGGTGCTAGGATCCGCCACATAACACAAGCACTCAGGTCACTCCAAGGCAAGTACAAATATGACTCAGTCATTGTCCATGCTAGTGTGAATGACCTGAGACGTACCTCCCTGGACTACATGAAAAGAGACATAGAGGAGCTCTCTGAGCATGTAGCCCAGGCCGGTATGACCCTGACCTTGAGTAGCATCTTACCCTCACCAAGAATGATGCCACAATATGAAGACAAGATGATCAATTTCAACAATTGGCTTAAGTATTGGTGTTATTCAAAGGGGATCCAATGCCTGTCAGCTTGGGATGACATGCTCGACAGGCCAGGATGCTTCGCTAGGGACGGCTTGCACCTGTCACCCCTGGGCTTTCAGATATTGGCAAAGGCTCTTGCTTTCCCCATAGTGCCTTTTTTAGGCAAGGCTCAAAAGACAAACCCACCTCCATAGGTATTACAAGGGATAAGAAACTAAGAGTAATGCTACTCAATGCCAGAAGTCTAAACCTCAAGATGCACGCACTCGAAACACTCTTTAGCATGGAGAACATCGATATCTGTGCAGTAACAGAAACCTGGTTCAAGTCTCCCGAGAGCACCCCAGCACTACCAGGTTATACCTCATACCATGCTTTTCGGCCCCAAAACTTGGACCAAACCACAAAAGGAGGGGGAGTATCAATATTCGTCAAAGATACCCACACCTCCAGGTTGGTGGCACAGCACGAAGCATCAGAGACTATCCATGTGCAACTAACAGTGGGTAAAACTGCCTTCCAGTTTATAGCCTGCTACAGACCACCCTCTCAAACCCAGGAACCCAACTCGGCCTTCCTGAGAACACTGGAAAATATGAAGGTCTCTCCAAACACCATTATATTGGGCGACTTCAACTACCCAAACATAGACTGGGAGCATTACTCTAGCTCCAACACCCTAGCCCAAAGGTTCCTAGAATTTATAAACTCAAATGCTATGGAACAACTTGTTACCACTCCCACAAGAGGGGAAAACATACTGGACCTGATCATCACCAACATGGGGACTCTATGCTCCAGACCAGAAGTGTATCCCTCACTGGTAAGATCAGACCATAAACTAATCTCACTGGATATTCACATCCCGACCCCACCCCCTGCCCAGAAAACAACAGTGAAAAACTTCTCTAAAGCAAATTTCACACTCCTCAAAACCGAGGTGGAATCCTTCAAAGCCCCTGAGCCTGTGGAAAATATGGCCCTGACCGCAGAATCTTTTATAAACGCATTCTATGAACACCTTCAGGAATGCATGGATCATGCAATCCCAAATAAAACCAAGACCCAATCCTCCAAAGGCAGACGTCCTGTCTGGTGGACCCCAGCCATAAACAAACTATACAATAGAAGGAGGAAGCTACTACATGATAGAGCAAAATCCCAAAAAGGGAAGGCATCTCTGATCAGTATTAGCAAAAAACTACGGGCACTCATAAAATCGCCTAAGGCCAGCTTTGAGAGAAAAATTGCACAGGACACTAAGGATAATCACAAGGCTTTCTTTAGTTATGTTAGGAACCTGGGTGGGAATTCCCAGATATGCTCAGAATTACTCCAAAATGACAAAAAATACATCGAACCCACAGACCTTGCCAACATCCTAGCTGACACGTTCAGCGCAACCCCCCCCCCACCAAAAGGGCAAATATCTATCCCAGCAGAGTGCTGCCCCCCTGACATCTCAGATGCTCAGGTAAGAGCCACCCTCTCCAAAGCAAAAACACAGCATCAATGGGACCAGATGGTGTCCCGGCTGCGCCCTACATGAACTCCAAGAAGAGCTAAACCCAAACATAAAACTACTGTTCAATCTCAGCCTTACTACAGGATATGTACCCAAAGAGTGGCGTACAGCAACAGTGGTCCCTCTCCACAAAGGTGGTGCCTCAACGGATCCTGGAAACTATCGCCCATAAGCCTGACTAGCTTGGTCTGCAAAGCTATGGAAAGGATCATCATGGACTTCATAAATAAAGATATTGGGGACCTACAGACACTGGATCCTACCCAGTTCGGCTTTGTTAAGGGAAGATCCTGCCTCTTAAACCTGGTCAATTTCTTTGAAAACAGTCACCAAGGCCATTGACGAGGGGAAGGTGGTCCACACAGCCTACCTGGACCTCGCAAAAGCCTTCGATACAATACCCCACTCGGGCATTATAGATAAGCTCACCAGCTTAAATATAAACCCCTATGTCACTAGATGGGTTGCAAACTGGCTCAAGGACAGAACCCATGTGGTTAGAATTGCTGGAGCCATGTCAGACTCCAAACCAGTTACAAGTGGCGTCCCACAGGGCTCAGTCCTGGGACCTCTCTTGTTCGGTATATATTTCTCAGCGGTACAGGCCAACACGGAAGGACTGTGGCTGACCAAGTTTGCAGATGACTGCAAACTGGGCGCCGTAATCGACTCTCCAGCCGACACAAGCATCCTCCAAAAGGGCCTCATAGAAACATACAACTGGTGCAAGAGCCATGGCCTCAAGCTAAATGCCAAAAAGTGTATAGTCATCCCCTTTGGCAAAAACAAAGTGCCCACAAATTACCACATAGGTGGTAATCCATTAAGTACAGAAGAAGTAATTAGGGACCTGGGGACCCATGTTGATAGCAATCTCTCATTTGACAACCACGTGGCCAAAGTGGTTAGAAAAACATTTTATATTGCCCACCTAATCATGAAGGGATTCACATCTAGATCAGGGGAGGTCATCGTGCCTCTTTACTCATCCCTCATCAGGCCCATAATTGAGTACAATGCCCACTTTGGGATGTACCTTACCAGACACCTGCAGCAACTGGAAAGACCCCAAAAGTATCTCACCAAGAGGATCAAAGGGCTCAAACAGATGCCATATGCTGCCCGGTTAAAGAAACTCCAGCTCTACTCAGTGGCATACCGCCTGCTCAGAGGCGATCTGTGCCTGACGATAAAGCCATGTCCAACCCGGAATTAATGGACATGCTGCACCTCAGAAAATCCAAATCCCATCGAGCTACACGCTCGAGAGACTTGAACCTCAGCACTGAAATAAATAGGACATGCTGGAGGGACAGATTCATAACCCAGAGGCTCCCTTCACTCTGGAATAAAATCCCAGTCCAGGTTAGGCAGAGTTCCTCATTGACTCTCTTCAAGAGGAATCTTGATGAGTGGATGGGAGATCGTAGGTTTACCCCGGGTATCACTTCTGTGTCACTGTTAGGCAGAGGCACAGTATACTAACCTCGAAAAAGGGCATAGCAAAATGAATTTAAAATGGGTGGCGAAAGCCAAACACACTCTGGCTAGGCTTATAAATGGCCTAGGGCAGATAGCCTAGTATGAACCAATGAACTTATGAACCTATGAATATGAGACGGTATCCATTGAATGGCTCATTACCATAACTGCCACACTACAGGCCTTGAAACAGCATGATAAAATACAGCTGCAGACATTATAGTGCTCATCATGAATTGGAAATTTGCTACTGGAATAGAAGGATTTTGGAGGCTGATGATTGCACTTACATAGGGTACACAGATCTACAACTGCTGGGAATAATGAGATATAGGAGTATATGTGGGGGCAACATTACTATAGCTTTTGCTGTTGTTGTACTTGCTGGTGGGGGGGGTGTCAGCCAACATCTGACTGCTGAGAGGGTATGAGGGTCTCAGGAGGATGTGTTGGTCAGCTTTACAGTCTATTTGCATAGTGACTTACTAATGACAGCATGAAATATCTTTGATGGAGGTATGAGACACATGCCATATGCACGTTGGGGTTAGTTTGATTTTTTAAATGTATCTGTCTGTCTGTTTTTTTTTTTGGGGGGGGGGGTCATGGACCTCCAAAGGAACATATATAAACTGAGGAATAGTACACATGTGGCATGCTATTGGGTTAGCTGGTGATTGTCTTAATGACATTAATGTGTGCTACACTACTTGGGAGCCACCACAAGGGTTGCAGATATCATTATCAGGGATGACTTGCAGTGGGCATCATCATCTTTTTGTGCTAAATACATCCAAAGGTCAGGGACAACACACCAGTGTCCAATGGTCATACTGTTGCCATTCATGTCACTTGTGTGAAACAGTTTGTTTTGTGGAACAAGAGAAAATCAAAAGATAGAGAGGTAGATAGGTACCAGATACTGCAGATCACCTCCAATGTGGATGGAAAGGGTACAGGTGTACACAGCTGTAGCCATCCACACGTGACCTAGCAGGCAAATCTGTGATGGTGTGAAGCATGCTGCATTTACTATATGTACATGTATGGATGCAGTGGCACTCATACACAGGCACATGAGCACAGAAACATACACACACATACAATGCCATGGCAGGTTCCACCAGTACACACTACATAGTCACATGTGGTGAAAGCACACCAGTGACTAACTACAGGTAGAGAGATACAGATTCATCATACAACTACCCCTTCTCTGGAACAAACCTCTATACCATATCAAACAATGTAACACACTACCATACTTTAAAAAGGAGTTAAACAATTGTATTGGTATTTACACATTTACCCCCAATGTGATTGGTGTACCACCACTTGAAAAAGGTGATAAGGTTTAATGGTGGTTATTGGCAAGGTGTAAATGGCCACATTGCTCAGTTCCCTTGTTTTTTCTATGATTCTATAAAAAATATAGTCAAAATAAAAATAGTAAAACATGTACAAATATTCAGTGAAACATGAACATGAAGCAAAGTTCTGATGGTGGTGAATAACATTTCTACTGTGCCATGCCTTTCTGACATACATATATCCACCACCACAAATAAAGTGCATAAAAACTTGCCATGCTATACAGGAACAAATAGTTCCTAACCGACTCCACTCAAGCCGCCATTGCTCGTACCCACCTTATTTCCATACTATTCTATGCATCACCAATATTCAACAATCTTAGAAAATCAGACCTTGTCATTCTTCAAACCTTCTATAATAAAACTGCCAAATTTGCAACAAGTATGCCCCATCGAACATATCACTACACTCCTCTAAAAGCTCTTGATTGGCTGGAACTTCCCAACCTCATTCTTTATAACCAACTTATAACAACCCACAAACTTCTTCACTGCCCTGACAAAATACCTGCTCTACAAAACCTACTTCACCCAAGCACCAAAGCTAAAATTCTACGATCAAATCAGAAACTCCTACTAGAGGTAACAAAAACCAATAACTCCCCCAGCACTTCCCTCTGCAGCAACTGTGTTGCTAAGCAGTTGAACAGCCCCCCCCTACCCTCACCCCCTTCAAAAAAGCCATAAAATCCCATCTTCAGCATCTTTGTTTATGTAACTGCAACAACCCAGACTAATCTCCTACTACTACTTTCGGCCTACCAATACATCTCTCTCTCTATTTCCCACCCCACTACTTCTCCTTCCTTGCTCTACTTCAGTATCATTTCTCCTGTTACATCTCTCTGCTTCTACCTCTAAGTGTCCTCTTCCTTTCCTATATACAACTAACTATGTACAGCACACCTACCAATACTATTATTAATTACACCCTTTGAATTCTTCTTCTTCTTCTATATGTCTGTAACCTTCCTACTTACCCTACCTTTAGACCTTACCACCTACTACTCTCTATCAGCCCCTCCACTTTCAACTCATTATTTCCCTATCTATACCTATCCTCTCTCCACAGAACCCTTCCTATCCAGTCTATCATTTATACATATTTCATCCTACCAGCTATTTTATAATGTATATATATCCCAAATACTGTAAAGTATTCAATGTCTAAACTCATTTTTAAGGTGTTATTTTTCAACAGCATTATTAATAGAAAAAGTGTATAGATACTATATATGATTGCATGTAATCTAACTGTATATCAGCTGTCTAATGTAATATTCTACTGTGTACATGGAGCTTTCGCCCCTGGGCCTCTGCTGAAAAAGGACATGTGTCCATTCAGACTTTCCCGGTTAACAAATGTAAAATAAATAAATAATAAATAAATAAATAATAAAAGTTTGGAGTAGAAGAGTGGAGTCCAAAACCTGTAGCAGATAAATAAATATTGAAAGGGAAGGAACAAGCACACACTTGGATAGCAGGAATTAATTCCTCATTCATCGTCGTGTTGTTACATTTGAATAAAATAAACAGCTAAATCCTCAAGTAAAGGGCAGGTTTGGTACATACGATGTTTTCTGTATGGAAAACCTACAAAGGTGTGATTTGCTGATCAAAGAAATGAGGTTCTGAATAGTTTTTGCTGGGATTTTTTTGTTATAGCTCAATAGAGTAATTCAAGATGATAGAATCCAGCGAAAATTTAACAGAAGACATTCAAAACCATTTGAGCAGTTCTGGAGAGGATTACACAGTTATATAAATACTATGGGTGATTTACAACACACTAAAACTTTGACTTTGAAATATGATCATCAGTCAGACAATATTCAACAAGCATTGCATCAACAACAGGAAGATTGTAAAGAACAGACATTGGCTGTGTCAACTCAAAGCATGTTGCAGATTCGCAGAGAGATTCTCTGCAAATGAAAGTCAAAACAAATGAACTAGAAAATAGAGCTTGTAGAAATAAACTGCAGGCTCCTTGATTACCTGAGGACATAGAGGAGCTCAGTGTGATGTTTTTTATTTCCAAGGCAATGCAAACTTTGTTAGAAGTTGAGCACCCTTCTGTTATAGAAAGGACACACAGGGTTCAGTCATGGAAAGTGAATATGAAGCATCCTAGGCATTTTATTTTTAAACAGTTGGACTTAAAGTGATTGAAAATGTATTCTGTACAATGCCAGAGACCTCAATAACAATCTTAAGACTTCAGGCCACATTGTAAGTATAGTCCTAGGTTACAGAGCAGTTCTTTTCTTGAAACAGAAGGCCTTCATCATCTATTTAAGAGAAATGATTTTTGGAGTAACACTGTACTACCCAGCCATGTTACAAATTATGAAGGGAACTCAGACTTTTAAATTTTTTTGCCTGCTGATACAGAAGGATTCCTTAAAGAGTGGGGAGGGAACCACAGGAAGAAACCTTCAGAACCATTAACAAGGCATCAAATCGAACTTGAACAAGTCAACTGATTTTATCATGGGGACACATGGTTTTGCATACATTGAAGTATAGTGATCCTCTTACTGATGTGAAGCATACAGATTGCCCATCAAATGGCTGACTTATTCCATCTCCACCTCCAAAAAAAGAAAAGGCAGTGGAAACACCACTTTTAAAACCAGCAAATCATGGGGGGGGGGAGCTAAGCAAAGACTGTTCTTGCCAATGGACTCCACATACTTCCATGAGCAAAAACAAAAATACAAAAATATGGCAAGGAATCTATGAAAAAATGCAGTCCAGATCCAACTTAAAACCCAACTTTAATGATTAAATTTTAAAAAACAATCAGTACTAAGCGCTTTCATCCTTCATAATCTCAAGAACTTCTTCAGAGTACATTTTGTTGCTTGCCATCCCATTTTTATAAATCCCATCTACCAATCACATTAATGAATTCATACATATTAATTAATTCATTCACCATGTTTTCTAAAAGAACATAAAAATGTTAAAAAACTTAGGTTACTAAAACCTTTTTACACTTTTTACACTAAAGAACAAAAAATACTCCCATGAGCAACTGTCACAATCATTGCCACAGGAAAAAACATGGACTTTGTTGGCCCCGAAATAACCATTAATGAAATACACTGGATCCTTGAGATCTAGCTCTCCAGTATTGGCTAAGACATCTACAGAAATGATAAATCTGTTACTACCAGTATAAAAGACAATTGCAAATGGACTAAACTGAATAGAGACTATCAACAAATGTGTACTGGAAATATTATTTTATGTTCTGTAACTCATGCTTTGAAGTTAAACTCTGATGACTACAAAAATGATGAAGTAATGCATAAGAGTTGTTGGTAATAAGCAAAAGTTGAGAATGCATGTAATGCCATTTTTGTTTTGGAGGTGGAGTAATCATAATGGGGATATATGTGCATATTCTAACTGGTACACTGCTTTGAGCATAAAATTAGATAGCTGGGATCTTGCATTGTTTATACTCCTTTTTGCTTTAATATTAATAATTCATAATCACTTTAAGGTTGAGAGGAAGTATCATAGGGTGGCCTGGCCCTTTGATAAATAACTTTATCTTACTGCTTAATATACAGCATATAGTATTTGGAGCATTACTTATAGTCACTTGGTTTGTCTGGTGTGGGGGATACAGATGTAGCAAGTACAAAACCAACTGATACAGAACAGTTTTGGATAGGCAATCACCTCACACACCCTTACTTATTGTGTTATGGAATGTCAGATGGCTTTCTACGTACTGTAAAGCTAAAGCAGTATTTGAATGTTTGAGAATGAACTCTTTAAAACTTCATTTATCTCCTAACTCAATACATATCTCACACCATCTTGGTCCCTTATACATTGTATCCTTTGTTCCTCCTTTCAGTCTTTTAACCTTCCCTATCCACATCTGCTTTACAGCACCATCGCTCCCTCCATTTCTCTAGGTCAGCTTCAACCTTTTTCAAACAAGCTACAAGTTTAGAAGCCAGCAAGCAGTGATTCATCTTTACCAGAGAACCTGGCAATAAGGTGGTAAAATAGGAAAGACACTATTGTAATATAACTAATAACAAACTATGGTGATCCCACAAAACTGATTCAAAATGGTGAGCAGAAAGGCAATAAAGAAATATTGTCTAACAGTATCAGCAATAAAACCATGGTAAACTGGTAAAACAGCAATGCAGTAACACAGTAAAAGATGAGCAAGCATTCACAAGACTCACTGCACTAGCAACCAGTGAGCCACCGTGGAGAAATTAGTAAGGTTCATTCGGAGCTGATAACAACCGTAAGCAGCAAAGAGACAAAATGCAAATAATAACGAACAAGCAGAAGGGTCCATGAAGGGTTACACAGACACCAGAAACAAGACAAAAAAGTGCATGAAAGAAGTCAATGAATAAATGAAAGAGACTGGTAGCAGTCATTTGGGGATTAAGAAAGTCAGTTCTTAGTCATGAAGGAAAGAGAAACAAATTCGGAAGGTAAGTGGGTACATTGTCTTAGGATGGTTAGAAGATGCAGAGAGGCAGGAGTTAGGGTAAAAATATCAAACTTTCTCATCAGTGTTCAACAAAGGATAAAGAAAGCAGGACAGCAAGGGGTGGATGTAAATGAGATAAGAAAATGAAGAAAATATTGGGGCAGTAGAGTGCTAGGAAAAGGTATTAGTGGTATCCTACACAAGATCCTCAAGAGAGCAACTGAAATACATGCTAAAAGTCTGGCAGGGCTTTTCAAAAGATGATATAAGGGAGAGGAAAGCCTGACAACTAAAACAAGCCTTGGCAGTCTTCATATAAAACACTGAAGAATGGAGCAAACTCATGGAACATCAAGCCAGTCAGCCTGACTTTATTAGTGGGAAAAACAATAGAAGTGGTCCTAGTGTGAATTCAGTCAAGATTCTTGGAATAGAATGGGTTACTTTGAACTCCAGTTCAGAGTCCCAATAGGAAGAGCCCTTTAGACTAACCTAATGCAGTTCTCTGACTAGACTATAACAAAAATCAAAAGGACAATTCCATAGACAATGATCTGTTTGGGATACTGGAATAGCCATTGATGCTGTTCTCCACAATAGTCTTCTCAAAAAAATGAGGAAATAGGAGCAGGCAGTAAACTATGAAAGCAGGTGGAAAAGGTGTTTTAAGACAGGCAAAAGGGCAAAATGGCAGTAAAAGAGGAATTCACAGAAGTTAAAAGATGGTAAATGTTCCCCCACAGACATCAGACCAACACTAAGCCCTTAAAGTTTTCATCTCTGATCTCATACAGGGGTACGGGAAGTGGCATAGGGCTGGGATTAGTGTATGGGGGGAGTCAATGACTTGCTGAGAGACCTGAAGAAGCAGGAAGCATGACCCATACTGTCCAGCACTGCATCAACCCTCCCCAGTGCGTTACACAGCAGATGAATGTTAAACTGCGGGTGTAATATTTATTTGGGCTCAAAACTTTACCTCAAAAATTTAGAAAAGGAGAAAAACTTCAAGGTTATTGCCAAGGACAGGACATATATTCATTAGATTCATACAACTTCCCAAATAAATTCAGAGTTCGGCAATAAATAAGTGAAATAAAATATAAGGTTCTACTGTGAAATGCCAAATTCCTGAAAGATGTCACATCAAAAGAAAGAAAAAAAAACTGTCCAAACACCAAGATGAAAAACTCATTTTTTCTTGTTTTTTGCAGGGGGGAGGGGTGCAAGCATCCCTGCACCCCTTCTTCAGTCTTGTATATATCAACTCTGAGGTCACACCAACTCGAAGAAGGGAGAAATCTCCCAAGAAAGTGAATAATTGCCAGCGTACAAAAAGAAATTGCATCTGCAATGATTTCCTATGGAGAAAAGCATTCAGCCTTATGCTGTTTGCCTTTTTTTCTGTGAGCTACTGAAGCTGAAGAAATTTTGCCTTGATATTGTATAGGGAAGCCAAAATATAAACAATATGAATATAAGTCAGCAGAAATACATAAGTGAAGTTTAATCTTAAGAGCATCTACAAAAATAAACACTGCTGCTGCTTTAGTATATGACCCAGACCAGACACACCCAAATTAATCTCATAGTAGCAGTAACTGTAAATGAAGGTTATGAATATTGTCTTCCCATGCGTTTCCCACCTCTTTCTGAG
Source organism: Protopterus annectens (assembly GCF_019279795.1). Taxonomy (NCBI): domain Eukaryota; kingdom Metazoa; phylum Chordata; order Ceratodontiformes; family Protopteridae; genus Protopterus; species Protopterus annectens. The sequence goes on from NC_056726.1 coordinate 105,789,650, forward strand.
CTGCATGCCATACAGTGCTAGTTTATTCACAGTGCATTTAATTTGACCAAACAACTGAATTCATACACACATGTGATAACTTCCAGGAAGAGGTAGTGGCACCATTTTGTACCACCAACCAGAAAACATCTGGCACAACTAAAGTTACAAGTTACTGTACAATTTTAAAAATCAGCCAGCTAACATAGAATAACTTCTACTAATTAATTTGTAGCTGAGCGGTTTGCTTTACTCAGAGGCAGAAAATGACAGTTAATCACCACAGAACAGTACCCTAATAAATGAATAAAGAAATAATTATCCACAAATAAAATAAAAATATTTGCTAAAAGAAATATAGTAAAACAGTTTGAGAAATTAAATATGCAGAAAAGTTCACATTGGACTGAAAAATGTTTCGACAAACAACATATAGGAAAATGCTACCTAGCCAACATCTATCTAAAAATGCAGTACCATGTATCTATCACTGCATAAATTCACAAAATACAAAATGGCAATAATGCAGAACATGAACTCACTCTGTATGAAAGTCTTTGTGGTAGTCACATTCAAATATAACTCAAAAAAAAAAAACTGACTAAAACCACCTGCATGCCAGCCTCGGAATTCCCAGTAGAGAGAAGGTCATGCCACCTTCCACCATAAGGGATGTCCCTGTATGGGTCAACACTGGGAGGCATATATTTAACACAGCAATATCCCAGCAAATTCCTCCTTCAAACAGCCCTTCTTAATCTCCATTCACAGTTAATCAAAACTTAGATTAAAAAGTGAACCCCTAATGAATTATGTAATTGCATTAAACAATCAGAAATAACTTGATGGCTCTGTCTCAGTGTGCCTGTGGGTGTGCGTTTGTGCATGTATTTGCGTGTGTGTTTCTGGCTGCCCTGCCTCATTAAAAAAAAAAAAAAAAATCACAGACTTACTGCATCTCCAAAGTAAAATAAGTTCACGTACGGTACAGATTTTCACATGCCTTCTGACAACATTTATGTTTCGCTTACCTTCTGCATCTCTACAAAAAGCAATGGGAGGTTTCATACAGGTTTTAATACTTGTTTTATTATTTTTTTATTTATTTTTGTAACACTTTGTTGGCAGGGTTAGTCCTACTAGGTAAATGGCCTCTTTTCAGGGAAAACCTGAGGTGATATTTATTTTGAGTAGGAGAAATTTGGCCAGGGCACCAGGAAACTTCCCCAACTCTTTTCAATAAGTGCTGTGGGATCTTTTATATCCACATGAGCTACCACCAACTCAGGCAGATAAGACTTTGGTTTAATGTCTCATTAGATTTTATTATGTTTTCGTTTATTTATGTATCCAATTTCACTTCAGGGTTTTGTTGCATTTTTGCTAAGAAATCATTGGGTGTAATGCCCTCTTTGGCATGTATCTGTCCAGACACATGCAACAACTGGAACGCCCACAACAATACCTTACTAAAAGGAAGCAAGGCATAAACAATATGTCCTACATGAACAAATTCAAAGCTCTGTCAGTATACTCGGTATTCTACAAACTGTCAAGAGGTTACCTGTGTCTGGCATACAAGACATCCTCTGACACAATACTGATGGATTTACTGCACATCATCAAGTCAAATGACATCAGAAATACACAGTCTAGGTAGCTAGACCTGTTCTGCAGCATTCATACCTCTCAACCTCTTAGTGCAAGAAATCTGGACAGAGCCCAACAAAATGGGGGGACAAAGGCCCAAAAATAGGGGCATATTTTAAATATCCCTCTTATAGACTTAAAAAGTTGCTAGAGTAACAGGGCTTGTTTTAACATACATTTACTGAAGAATATGAAATCTGAAACTCAGACATATGTCATTATTTAGTGACGTTAATCCTCAGATTATCCCATTGATTTGCCAAAAAAACACAGGTTTTATGAGGAACAGACCAAAACTATGAGCCAAAAATCTGGACATTCTGCGAAAATCTTTACAGTTTAGAGGTATAGCAGCATTAACAGAATGGTTTGGAGGGACAGATATAGTTTGCAGAGGATACCTCGCCTCTGGAATAGACTCCCCATCCACATAAAACAAAACTTGTCCCTGTCAATATTCAATCACAACTTCAATCTGTGTATGGGAAATAGAAAATGTACCCCAGGACTGCTCCCTGTACTACCAATGGACAGAGGCAGCTCCTAAATGCTTTGTCCCATACATGGGTCCCCTAAGATTATCTATGGTATGGTCCTAGTTATTCCTATTAGGGGTAATGTATGATTGTTGACTATGAGACGGGTAACTCCAATCTCTAAACAAATGGGATATATTAATTCAAGTATAAAAGGGAACTTGGCTAGGCTTAAAATGGCCAGCAAGGGCAGCTAGCTTAGTACTTACCTATGAAAGTATGAACCTATATAGAAAGGTGGTAGCACCCTACTACTAACCACTTATAGGACCACAGCTGGAATGCTTTGTATACTTCTTGAGGCCTTACAGGATTAAAGAAGCCCCACTGCTGGTCTGGGTAGAGAAAAGGATAGCCAAGATGGTGAGATGGTTTGGGGAATGATCAAGGAACAGAAACTTCATGAGCCTGACTTTTTTCTAGAAAAAAGAAAATTAGTCACCTGCATGCTTAAAAGAATTAAAGAAGATGTATGATGGGATTAAGTTGTGTGGAAAGGACAGTATGGGTGACAGAGTATATGACTGACAGATTAAAGGGGTACAATGATCCTAGATATTTTTTTTACAAACAGGGTAGAAGACAGGTGGACTATATTTCCAGAATGCATTGTAAAAGCTAACAAAGCTCAAATATTAAAAAAAAATAATAAAGCTAGCCTAAATAGCTTAGCTTTGTGACACAGAAAAATGAAATCCTGACTGGAATACAGGTAACTAAGGTTTAACTAACATCCTCAGCAATGCTGTAGCCAAGGAGGGAGGGGGGACGGGTGAAAGGGAATGGCACCCTAGCCTGTCCTGGAGTGAGGAAAGTTGTGTGCACTCAGGAATAAAATAAGTCTATGCAATTTTTCAAGTGGAGAGCAGGCAAACTTTGCACAAACCTCTTTGAGAAACAAGGGGCAGGCTTGCTTAGAGGGAATGCCTCTTGTGTAACTAAGAGGATGGCTTCCATCGTTGGCTTATTGCACACCACTCCCAAACAACTCACCAAGGGCTCACCGAGGATTGGATACAAAAAAAAAAAAAAAATCTCAAACCACTCCTGATGGCTGTCTGAATAATGGCATTGCCTGACTGACCCCCACCCTGGTGATGGGGAATGAAAGTGTTGACTGACTGTGAGGAGGAGGCTGATAATTGATACATAGTGAGAGCAAAAAAAAAATTTGAAAGAACAGGACCCAGAAAAGAAAAGTTAGAACAGCTCCCCTATGTTACCTGAAACATTCAGAAAGACCAGATATACTCAATGTCTCCTACTAACCTTTTGTATGTTTTATAAAATTATTGAAGTCAGCAACTGTAGTCCAGCCTTATCTAGAGTTATGCAGCTACTAGAAAGTAAGAGTGTTTCATCCCCCAGACAATATATCTTGTTGGTGAAAGGTAAGGGAATCAGGCACCATATATGGTGGCAGTGAATGTAAGAAAAGTAGCACACAAAAAATTAGCTTTCACTCTTTCTGCAACATGTTAAGCCTTACTTGCTACAGACATTTAACCCATGTGTGTTTACCAGGCCATACTGAGCTAGAGACCTGCTTTCCTTGTAGAGTCAGGCTTATCGAATGGCGGTTATAAGCAAGCTGTGTGCTGCACAATAGGGAAAAATATATATTTCTTGGTTATAGACCATAATGAAGCACCCAGAAATAAATCAAGTACCTTAGAAAATGTATATAATATTCAAAGTGCTGGCAAAAGATGAGTTAATATTCAGTATTCTGCCAGTAAAGTTGAATCCAGTCATGATTTTACCCTGTTGTGCTCAGTGTTAAGTTATAGCTCTGCAAATGTGTCTAAAACTTCTAGTCCAATGGGATGGCGCTGGGTTGCAGCACTCCATTGAATGGGCCCACCAGTGCCACTCTTTTTACCACAGAATGTGCCACCTATTTAATACTCCCCATTCTATATCTGGGCCATATCACTGAGCCCCTCAGTCCCATTTCTGAATTACATGAGTAAGCATACTGCAAGCTTGGCACTGCACACAATTCCAGTGCTTTTTAATTCCAGTTTCTTATTTGTTGATGTTACATATCCCTTTCCTCTTTCAAAGTATCAGCTAGACTAAATAAGTATTCACTATAAAATATTTTAGTTAAAAGCATCATTTCAAATTTTATACTTAATATTAATTACATTGTACTTTAAGCCACATAAAATTGCAAACGTATATTTCTAAGGAGCATCCATTTTATGTAGTTATAGTTAACTATCAGTAACTGCGTTAGTTGTGGCTTTCCATCTGGTGTATAATTTGATGCTGTTAGGGGTCTGCCTTTGTCAGCATAAGGAAATACCATGCTCCATTCTCTTCTGGATTTTTCACTGTGGTATCATGAGTCCCCTCCCACACCCATCTGACAATCCCAGCCATCTTGCTTTACTGAGTACTATTACCTCAATGTCCAAATCCAGAATCATGTACAGAATGGTTTTACTATGCCTACCTGAGCAAATGGTCACTGTCATAGAACATTCTTGAAAAAGACAACTAATATATTACAGGCACAAATTTCTTCAGACTATACTCATGTATTAGCTTTTACAGCATTGTGCAGTCTTGTATGTCTAGGTAATCAGTAATGTGATTTGCAGGTAGCCTCACCTAAAGCAATTTACACAAATATAATTGTAGACATATGTCTACTCAGGCATACTGTCAACTACTGTGTAACATCAGAGCATGTAGACAAATACATTACATTCCAGACAAGTTTAGCCAGGAGGCTGACCTGCAGTTATAGACATACTCTCTCTCCATTGCCAGATTTGTTGTCTGCAGTTTTTAATTATACATGAATGGCTGTACAGCTGTTGAGCTGAGTGATTAACAGTTTATACCACTGTTAACAAAAAGGTTATAGAAATGATTAGACTGTGGGAAAGCTATTTCTATTTATTATTTACCCAGCAGGAACTCAATCAGAAAGCATCAGCCAGCTGTTTACTGAGCCCCATTAGTCGCATAACTCAACACTTTAAGTCAAACATGGTATCAATCATTGAGAATAGCTTAATAATTCAATAAGGTGGATGTCTCTGTTGCTGTGTGTGCATAAACATTGTGGAAATTTGCCCTCTTCACTTGACAGCTTTTAATCTCTCTCTAGATTTTATTACCAATGGCCACAAAATTCTGATATGTGGAATAACACTGATGTTCAACTTTATATTTATTTAATATTTTACAGTATTTAACTGTATTTAATACGCAATTTTTAAGAGTAAGTTTAGCTCTTAATAATGTGTATTTTATAGCTGGAAACATCACATTTACATCACTTTCGTACAGGTTAGCTCTGTCCCTACCTCTTTTCTTTGTTATTATTCACTTCATAATGTACCTCATGAAGATTTTATCTCTATTTTTAACCGCTGCATTTTCCTTTTCTCCGGAAAGTTTATCAAATACTGTGTAATGCAAAACCAAAAAGGGGAAAGGTAAGAATAATTGCACAGAATAATTTCTGTAAACAGTGGAAAGAAGTGCATGAAACAAGAGTGCCTACTTGATGTGTTTTTATCAGGAACATACACAATAAATGTGGCATATAGGTCACAGTCACATGTAGTAAAATGTACAATTTACAAATCTGGTATGCATTGACAGCTGGATAGCACCCATAAATAGAAAAATTGATAATAGAAAAGTGCAACAGGAAAAGTCTGTGTGTGTGTGTGTGTGTGTGTGTGTGTGTGTGTGTGTGTGTGTGTGTGTGTGTGTGTGTGTGTGTGTGTGTGTGTGCACACGCTCGCGTGCGTGCAAGAGAGAGTGGGCACATGTGTTAACTTTATTTCATTACTTATTTGTTAACTACCATTACACTTAAAGCAAACTGAAAAAATAAAAATTAAAAATGAACTTAAACAATACCTAAATAATTTATAAGTATGCTCCTGCTCAACCCCAGGCTAACTACTGTTTAATTCGCTACTTACTATTTCACTGCATCCTATTGCTGATATACACAGTTTTCTGCCTCATGTAAATCACTCTTTTTCAAACTACAAGTCTGTCTTATATTGTTTGTCACCCTTGAAAGTTTATATAAGTGATGATCAACTGCTATACCTCTCTCTCTCAATTAACCATATCTCTCTGCAGCTTGTTTGCTCTTTCCGCCTCATCTTGATCTTTGGCATTAAATCATAGTACTGAATTTTATTTCTCACAAATATTTACTAGTGTATTGTAATCTAATGTATGTTTATCCAATGTATGTCCTGTTATTTATTTATTTCCACTTGATGACTGGCAAAGATTGACTGGACAAAAAAACATTTTCAACAGTGGCCCAAGGAGAAAAGCAACGCAAAAAAATTATGTCATACATTAATACAAAGAACAAAAGTCACATAGAAAAACAATTATAGGATTAAACAAAAACTTTCAATAAAGTATATAAACATAATTAAAATCCTGCAATATTGTGAATGACTTATAATAACTTTATAAGCACTTACATGAGTGCATGGATCGTGCTATCCCTAACAGAACCAAGATGCTATCCTCCAAATAAAGGAAGCCAATCTGGTGGTCCTCTGCCATAAACAAACTGTACAACAGAAGGAAGAAACTGTTGCAAAAGAGAGTAAAATCCCAAGAATGGAGGAGCTCCCTGGTCAGCCTCAGTAAGAAGCTGCGATCCCTGATAAAATCCTCCAAAGCTAGTTACGAAAACAAACTCGCCACTGATTCTAAAGACAACCCTAAAGCATTCTATAGCTATGTCAAGAATCTCAATGGCAACACCCAGATCTGCTCTGAGTTACAGCACAATGGCACTAAATATACAGACCCAACTGATATTGCTAACATCCTGGCAGATAGGTTCAGTGCTAACTTTACCCCCCTCTCAACTCCTAAAGAGCCCATCTCTATACCAGAAGAATGCAAAGTTCCTGTAATCACTTCTGCATAGGTAAAAAACACACTCTCCAAAGCCAAGAACACAGCATCCATGGGACCAGACAACATCCCAGGCTGCATTGTACATGAACTACAGAATGAACTGGCACCCCACCTAAGCACCATGTTCAATCATAGCCTCACCTCAGGCTTTGTGCCTGCTGAATGGTGCACAGCAATGGTTATCCCACTCCACAAGGGGGGAGCCACCACGGACACCGGGAACTACCGCCCCATTAGCCTGATGAGCCTGGTCTGCAAGGCCGTAGAATGTATCATCATGGAACTTATAAACAAAGACATCGGTAATCTCCAAACTCTGGACCCCACCCAGTTCGGGTTTGTAAAAGGCAGATCATGTCTCCTAAACCTGATAGATTTCTTTGAAGCAGTCATCAAAGCCGTAGACAAGGGTAAGGTGGTTCACACAGCCTATCTAGATCTTGCCAAGGCTTTTGACACCATCCCCCACTTTGGAATTATAGATAAACTCACTAAACTAGATATAAATCCCTATGTCACAAGATGGATTGCCAACTGGCTCACTGACAGAACCCACACTGTGAAAGTAGCAGACTCCAAATCCGACTTCAGACCAGTGACAAGTGGAGTACCACAGGGTTCAGTCCAGGGTCCTCTCCTGTTTGGTATCTACTTCTCTGAAGTACAGGTTAACACAGAAGGTCTTTGGCTAATGAAGTTCACAGATTACTGCAAACTAGGAGCCATAATCGAAACTCCTAATGATGTGGACATCCTACAAAAGGGCCTCACTGAGACAGATGCCTGGTGTCAAAGCCATGGCCTCAAGCTCAATGCCAAAAAGTGCATTGTCATCCCCTTTGGTAAAAACTCTGTACCCATGAACTACAACATAGGCGGTAGTATACTTAACACTGAAAGTGTGATAAGAGACCTTGGGACACAGGTGGACAGTAGTCTCTCCTTTGATAATCACATCGCCACAGTAGTCAGGAAATCCTTCTACATGGCACACCTCATCACAAAAGGTTTCTCATCCAGAAAAAAAGAGGTCATTGTTCCCCTCTACTCATCACTCATTAGACCCATTATGGAGTACAATGCCCCTTTTGGTATGTACCTCACAAGACATCTACAACAACTGGAAAGGCCGCAGAAATACCTCACAAAGAGGATTACCGGCCTCAAACAGATGCCCTGCGCAGACCATCTAAAAAAACCCCAGCTTTACTCCATCGCATAACGCCTACTCAGAGGTGATCTCTGCCTAACATACAAAGCTATGTCAAACCCAGAGCTGTTGGACATGCTCCACTTAAAGAAATCCCAATCCCTCCAAGCTACACGCTCTAGGGACCTAAACCTTGTCACCACAATAAACAGAACATGACGGAGGGAAAGATTCCTGACCCAGAGACTTCCCATACTCTGGAATAAACTACCTATCTATATCAAACAAAGCTCCTCTTTAGCACTCTTCAAGAAAAATCTTGATGACCGGATGGGAAATAGGAAATTCACCCTGGGGATCACCTCTGTGGCTCTGCTCGACAGTGGCACAGGAAAATAATTTTTTTGGGTGGCAAAAGCCAGGGTACCTTTTTGGCTGGGCTTGTATAGGCCCCAGGGCCGATAGCCTAGTACCTACCTATGAACCTATGAACCTATGAACTTACACTGACATACATCGGATAAACATACTTTAGATTGTATAACACAGATGCCCCACTCACCAGACTGACCAAGCTGAAGATGATGGTTAGTTGTTTACTTGGAGCCAGGAACTAACAAGTTATGCACGTACTCAAGTCACTACACCTCAGTATGATTCTATCATAGTCCATGTGGACATTAATGACCAAGGCATACTTTCCTGGACTATTTGAAAAGAGAGATTGTTGATCTCTGAATACGTGTGTCAGAGACGTATGTGCCTTGCACTGAGCAACATTCTCCCTTCACCAAGGATTACGCCACAGTATGAACAAAATATGACTAATTTCTACAACTGACTTAGTTTCTGGTATCTTTCCAGGGGATTCAATATTTGTTGGTATGTGAGGACATGGTTAACTTTGCAAAGGATGGTTTGCACCTTTCTCCCCTAGGCTTACAAATATTGGCTAAAACTTTAGCAATGCCAAATTGGCAAGCATACCAACATACCAAATAAAACCCAAAAAAACTAAAGGTGTTACTGCTCAGTGCTAGCAGCCTAAGAAAGAAACTCCACACACTTGAAACTCTCCTCACTCTGGAGAATATAGACATGTGTGCCATTACCAATACATAGTTTAAATATACAGACAGTACTCCGGCAAGCCAAGGCTTCAGTGCCTTCCACACATTTAGACTATCAACTGCACAGACAGGAACAAAAGATGTAGAAGCCTCAATCCACATTAGGAACAAACACAACTCTAGGCTGGTTAAACAGAAAGATGCCCTGGAATTTATCCACATGCAAATCACCATAGGCAAAGTCCCATACCATATCCTGGCAAGTTGTAGGTCATGCTCTATGTCCCTAGCATTCCATAGCTCTAACCTAGGCCCACTGGAGGCACTCACCATTAAAACAAATACCCTATTCATGGGAGACTTTAACAAACCCTCTACAGACTGGGAAACATGCACTGCCTCATACTCGCAGGTGCAATGTTTCCTGGACTTTATTAATACATATAAATACCCTTGGCAAGATAGTGTACACACCCACAAAAGGTTCAGCCATACTGATCCTGGTACTCACCAACATGGGAGAGAGCTGCCCCCCTATGTCACTTTCTCACTGGTGAGGTTAGACCACAAAGCTGTCTCATTTGAAATAAAAATCAAAAGTTAGGAACTATTCCAAAGCAAACAACATCCTATTAAGTGATTATTTGTCAAAATTCAATCCCCTCCACAGCAATCTATACGTAAATGGCTCTATAAAGGGTGCTGTACCTGCTAGAAGTAAGCCCAAAACAAACTCTATAAACAAACCATACTGATGGAATCCTGACCTTAATAAGGTGGTATAAAGAAAACAAAAGCATTGTCATCTGCGTTAGCATGTCTGGCAGGAGATTTGTGTATATTCTCAAATTAAAGTGTATGGTATGTCAACATGTCTAATTGTGAAAATGTAAATCAGTTTTAAAATGTTGAGCATTTCCCTGTTTATATGGACTGTTTAGAGAATATGACAGTGTTTTGATTTCTAATTGTGCATGTTTGAGAGGGACATTCTAAAGTACTGTGGCGAATCAGCTGAACAGTGAGTGATGTCATTAGAATGTTCTTGGTTGCTAAGTGATTATTTAAACAGCCGAGTGGCAGAAAAATAAATGTTTCTAACAGCTGACTGTTATTTTTAAAAGTAAGACAGTTGAGACTGCAGTTTGTCAAATGCTGAGCAGTTTTGTAAAGTATAGTTAATTACAGTGCTGAGCAATTAGTAGTGGACACCCATGAAAGAGAACCCACCAAAAACTGTAAGCCTGCTTTTTGCCTTACTGTTATGTGTTAGAGTAGATCCAGGGACAGTATTCTTTAGTTAGATTAGGAAAGCTTAGCTATTATGAGAGAGTTATTCTAGAATAATGGACTCCTATCCTACAGTTTAATTTTATATTTCCATTGATTGAGTTCTGGTGTTTATTGAATGCTATTGATTTACATTCTTGTAATCATTTTACTTATGATTAAAAGATTTTCATTACTTTGCATTTTGTCTAGAAATCAGTCTTTTTCTTTAGAGATTAGAGAGTAGTTATACGTGTTTGATACTCCCCATGTCACATTGAAGACCTGGTCACTTCTGGTCATAGATATCATTTATTTTTATATTTAATTTTCATAACTGGACACCTCTTTAGAAGGACACAGACACTCTGATTGTTGGCAGCATTACTGTATTATTTTGGGGAAGGGACACAACTGGAAATCTGTGTCAAGTTTTCCCAGAAGTGTTTGGATGTGTGAGATTTAAATTTACTTTGAGTGTGAGTGTATCAGAGGTCTTAAACTGGGGCACATTGTTCTAAAGTGTGTAATAAGAAAATACATTTGAGATGGACAGATGTATATAGTCCAGTCCCAGGAAAATAGAGTGTGTTCCTGTTGTGCTCTTAGGGGAACATTTTGAAATATTACTCCTGTTTAAGTGACAGTCTCACATTGGAGTCAGTAGTGAGGATTGAAGCTCCTTAGTTACTGACCTAGAATAATGAGGGATATGACATTTAATTGGTGGCAGTCTAGTGGGATATAGCCGGACATCACATTATTGGTGTCAGTGGTGTGGGATTTTTAATTGGATCACAGTAGCCTGTGGGTAGTTGTCATTAAGGTGTGCACTCTTGACAGCCACAAAGTAAACATTCTGAATCTCAATTCACCACAGTTTTATTTATTTTTTGTAGCTAGATAGTCCAGGATTGCAGGCAAGTATGTTACAAGAAGATTTTAGCAAGCAGACAAAGATCCAGTTGGCTAAGGAGTGTGAAGCCAGAGGACTGGAGCATGCCAACCTGACCAAGAAAGCAATGATTTCAGCCTTGGTTGCAGCCACAGCTGAGACCAGCCATTCAGAGGATATCCAGTTTGGTGTTAGTGAGGTGCAGCCTGCTGAGACGGGACAGTCCACATTTTCTTCAGAGGACCTGAGAATCCATCTAGAGTTAAATAGATTGGAACTGTAGCCTGAGAGGAAATGGCACCAATGTGAACTGGAGGCCAAATGTCTAGAAACTGAGGAGAACCTGCATCTGGAGACACAGCATTTGCAAACTGAGGAGAAACTGCACCTTGATACCCAATGACAGGAAGCTAAGGAAAGAGAGAGGCAGCTCCAACATAAATTGGAGATCAGACGTTTAGAAGCTGAGGAAAATGAGAGACATCACCAGCATGAAATGGAGCTTCTTACCCTTTGAGAGGGTCATGGAGGTGATAGGGAAGGGAATAACCAGAGCCCAGAAGCTATACAGGTCAGTAAACTTTTTCCTCTTCCACTTTGATAGTTTAATTCATATTTATGAGAGGGCATGTAGCAAATATGATGTTGACTGTGAGCTCTAGGTTCAGCTCCTGACTTCCTTACTCCACAGAAAAGCTGTTCAGGCTGTAGCAAAGTTAAATGATGTAAATTGTTTGAATTATGATATGTTGCTTGCCTGAATGTTTTAAACTAACATTTGAAGCTTATAAAAAAAGTTTTGTTAACATAGACGTAAAGCAAATGAAAGTGTACGTGATTATACTGCTGACTTAATAACTTACTTTACCAGATGGGTGAGTGGGTGTCAGGTCACCACTTTTGAGGGACTGGCAGACTTTTTGGTGAGGGAACAAGCCCTCAGTATTTTGCCTGATAACATGAGAGTCTGATTAGCAGACAGTGAGTGCAACTCTGCAGAGGAGTTGGGTAGAAAAGGGGATCTCTACATGGCAAGCAGAGCACCACTACATAGGAAAGGGATACCTAGTGATGTACATGGACATTAGGGAACCCAAGGGGGCAGTCTAAACCACTCCAACAGAGTACACCAGTAACGGAGGAAACTACTAATCCAAGTGCATGGTTAGGGATTAGATGTTTGAAGTGCAACCAGAGGAGAGTCATACCAGTCAAATGTCCATTGAAGTAAGATGAGAAACAAAAGCTGAGGGAGCCAGCAAGTGTTCATGACAAACTGCCAGTGGTAAATTGTTTAGAAACAACTGAGTTGCCAAATTATCACCAAAATATATATTCTATCTTAGTAGATGGCAAACAGGTAACTGCAAAGAGGTACATAGCTTCTGATATAACCATTGTGAGGCCTGCAGTGGTTAGAGAAGACCAATACTTGCTTAGGCAGTCCACTCCAGTCAGAGCATTGGGAGGGACTCTGTTCCAAATACCTTTGGCAAGGGTTCATCTTGACTGGGAGGATGGAAGAGGAAGCAAGCAAGTATGTGTGTTTGAGGATATTCCTGCAGATGTCTTGATAGGGAATGACTTTGATGATGCAGTGCCTTGTGTACATGCAGTAACACACAGTCAAGCTTGGAAAAAAGCATGTGTTTATGGTAGTTTGGGAGAGACCCAGAAAGATCTCATTCCTGAAGCAAGGACTGACGTGGTGGCTGTTTCAGAGAAAGCGCTATCTGGTAGCAGTAAGTCTGAATGTGAGCCACAGCTACTGGTGGGTACTGATGTTCCCTTGGACAAAGTGACTGCCAGGACAGAATTGAGTTGTGGTACCCAGAGTGAGAGCAAGTTGCAGCTGTCAGAAGTTACTAGGTTTCCTGTGGAAGGGGAGCTTGTGTTTGAGAACTCTTGCACATATCCTGATAGGGAATGACTGTAATGATGCAGTGCCATGGGTGCATGCAGTGACACATAGTCAGGCTGGAAGAAAGGTATGTAGATTCGGTAGTCTGGGAGAGAACCAGACAGATCTCATACCTGAAACTGGGACTATAGGAAGTTACTTGGCTATTGGCCCTCAGGCCCTTATAAGCCTAGCCAAAAGTTTAGCCCATATTTAGACAAATCAGTGCCCAATGCCCCTATCCAGCAGGGACATGGGTGGCATCCCAGGGGTATATTTTTTGTTTCCCATAATTTCCTGTCTTGGTATTCAAACCGTGCACCTACTACATGCTAAGCCATGACTCTAACCACTAAGCTAATAGAGCTGTAATGTGTTGGCTGTTTCAGAGAAGGAGCTATCCTGTAAGCAATAAGTCTGAAAGTGAGCCACAGCTGCTGGGAGGTACTGATGTTACCTTGGACATGATAACTGCAAGGCTGGAGGGGGAGTGATGATACCCAGATTTACAGTGTGGTAAAGCTGTCAGAAGATACTAGGCTTCCTGCGGAAGAGGAGCTTGGGAGAGTCGCAGATGTACAGTTGAGATGGGCTCAACTTATGGATCCTACAGTGCAAATGTTAAGGGAGATGGCTAAGGAAGCACCTGAGGCTCAAGGAAGAGGGGAGTCTGTATATGGGAACAAAGGTTTGTTGTATAAAGAGTAGACTCCTAAGGGAGGGCTAGAAGGTGAGGTAGTACGGCAGTTGGTGTAGCATAGGGCCTACCGTCTGCCACTTCTAGCTATAATCCCTGATATTCCTTGGGAAGGAGATACTGTGGCAGAGACGGAAGGTTTGGTGTATAAAGAGTGGACTCCTAAAGGAGAGCTGGAAGGTGAGGTAGTACTGCAGCTGGTAGAGCCTAGAGCCTACCATCTGCCACTTCTAGTTATAATCCCTAATATACATTGGGAATGAGATATTAAGGCAGAGAAATAAAGTTTGTTGTATAGAAAGTGGACTCCTAAGGGAGAGCTGGAAGGTGAGGTAGTGCAGTTGGTAGAGCCTAGAGCCTACCACCTGCCACTTCTAGATAAAGTCCCCTAATATTCCTTTTGCATGTGATATTGATGTAGAAAAGGTGGCAAATGCTATGCTATAAATTTTCAGCAGAGCAGGATTTCCATGGGAAATACTGACTGATCAAGGTGCCAACTTCATGTCAGACCTGCTGACTTGTCTGTGGAAGTGTTGTGGGGTGAAACATTTAAAGAACACTCCCTACTATTCACAGACTAATGGTCTTGTGGAGAGGTTAAACTCTACATTAAAGACCATGCTACAGGCATTTGCAGACAGCATGTGAAGAAGGTATTGGATAGATTCAGTAAGGCAGGATTAACCATTAAACCCAGTAAGTGTCAATGGCAGAGGTCACTTACTTAGGACACAGAGTGGGAAGTGGTAAAATTAGGCCAGAACCTGTCAAGGTGAAAGTTATCCAGGAGTGGCCAGTTCCTGTTACTAAGAAACAATTGAAAGCATTTATAGGGACAGCAGGGTGCTATGGGAAATTTGTCACCAATTACAGTACCATAACTGCACCCCTTACTGACCTAACTAGGAAGAATAAACTGGACAAAGTAGTGTGGACCACTGATTGTGAACAGGCATTCCAAAAACTAAAAGAGATTTTGGGAGGACCCCCTGTGTTAGCCAGCCCAGATTACAATAAAGAATTTATTGTACAGATAGAGGTTTCAAATTATGGGGTGGGGGCTGTGCTCAGCCAAGTTTCCTCAGAAGGAGAAAAATTGTGCAGTGGGGTTAATAATTCCAATGCAAATGGATTGCCCAGGAGAGGAGTGGGTTGATACTCCCAGATAGACCCATTTTTCTCAAGCATTGGTTTTCAATTAACTTGAAAATCACGCTTGTTTTATAATGGGGGGGGGGATGTAAAGAAAATGAAAATACTGTCATCTGTGTTAGCATGTCTGGCATGAGATTTGTGTAAATTATCAAATTAACTTGTATTGTATGCCAGCATGTCTAATTGTGAAAATGTAAAAAAGTTTTAAAATGTTGAGTATTTCCCTGTTTATATAGAATGTTTAGAAAATATGTCAGTGTTTTGATTACACTTCTAACTGTTCATGTATGAGAGGGACATTCTAAAGTACTGTGGAAAATCAGCTGAATGATGAGTGATGTCATTAGAATGTTCCTGGTTGCTAGGTGATTATTTAAACAGCTGATTGGCAGAAAAACAACTGTTTCAAACAGCTGACTGTTATTTTTAAAAATAAGACAGTTGAGACTGCAGTTTGTCAAGTGCTGAGCAATTTTGTGAAGTACAGTCAGTTACAGTGCTGTGCAGTTAGTGAACTCAGAAAACAAACTAAGGAAATTAAAACAACCAAAAAATGTATATTGCCAGAAGTACTCTACCACTCCAATGCAAAATCCACACTAAAAGTTTATTGTGAGCGCTTTCGTTCACATTCAATGAAGGAACTTCTTCAGTCATTTTAAAATAAGATATCCAGAGCTTAAATAGTTCAAAACATCATGACATCATATACCCTCTCCATTTTTATGTTAAAAAGCAAACACAATTCACATTTAATTCACAGAATATGTTAATGGTAAAACTATTTCAAAAGGTTTGTGTATATATTTTATCTTACTAAAGATTTTAATTTAAGAATGCACTTTACAGAACACTATTCATTCAGGCCGGGGAAGGAGTATGCATTTAGTTTTAATTGCCATAGTAATTCCCTCTCCTCAAGCCTAAGTGCCCAAGGGCCTCCTCTTATATTGGCTTCCACTATGTGCCCCTATTGTAAATATATAGAAGTCACATAATCTTTCACAATGTGTAACACAAAATTTATGTTGGCAGGTAAATATGATTGTAATACCAAGGCGGTCATATATTTAGCTAAGTGCCAGGAATGTGACTGTTTTTACATAGGTAAGAGAAAAGCAGAGAATATATGAACACCAATACAATATTAATAAACAGGATACAACTAATTCCTTAGCCAAACATATTTTGGAACAGTCAAACCATTATTTCCATTACATGGTTATAGAAAAAGTGGAAGCCAATATTAGAGGGGGCCCTTGGGCATTCAGGCCTGAGGAGAGGGAATAACTATGGCAATTAAAATTAAATGCATACTCCTTCCCTGGCAATCTATATATATATATATATATATATATATATATATATATATATATATATATATATATATACATATACATGTTTTTTATGAACCTTTTGAAATAGTTTCACCATGAACATATTTGGTGAATTAAATGTGAATTGTGTTTGCTTTTTAACATAACAATGGGAGAATGAGATTTGTGTAAATTATCAAATTAACTTGTATTGTATGCCAGCATGTCTAATTGTGAAAATGTAAAAAAGTTTTAAAATGTTGAGTATTTCCCTGTTTATATAGAATGTTTAGAAAATATGTCAGTGTTTTGATTACACTTCTAACTGTTCATGTATGAGAGGGACATTCTAAAGTACTGTGGAAAATCAGCTGAATGATGAGTGATGTCATTAGAATGTTCCTGGTTGCTAGGTGATTATTTAAACAGCTGATTGACAGAAAAACAACTGTTTCAAACAGCTGACTGTTATTTTTAAAAATAAGACAGTTGAGACTGCAGTTTGTCAAGTGCTGAGCAATTTTGTGAAGTACAGTCAGTTACAGTGCTGTGCAGTTAGTGAACTCAGAAAACAAACTAAGGAAATTAAAACAACCAAAAAATCAGAAGTACTCTACCACTCCAATGCAAAATCCACAAAAGTTTGTAAAGCGCTTTCGTTCACATTCAATGAAGGAACTTCTTCAGTCATTTTAAAATAAGATATCCAGAGCTTAAATAGTTCAAAACATCATGACATCATATACCCTCCCCATTTTTATGTTAAAAAGCAAACACAATTCACATTTAATTCACAGAATATGTTAATGGTAAAACTATTTCAAAAGGTTTGTGTATATATTTTATCTTACTAAAGATTTTAATTTAAGAATGCACTTTACAGAACACTATTCATTGCGGGGAAGGAGTATGCATTTAGTTTTAATTGCCATAGTAATTCCCTCTCCTCAAGCCTAAGTGCCCAAGGGCCTCCTCTTATATTGGCTTCCACTATGTGCCCCTATTGTAAATATATAGAAGTCACATAATCTTTCACAATGTGTAACACAAAATTTATGTTGGCAGGTAAATATGATTGTAATACCAAGGCGGTCATATATTTAGCTAAGTGCCAGGAATGTGACTGTTTTTACATAGGTAAGAGAGAACGGCGCTTAAAGCAGAGAATATATGAACACCAATACAATATTAATAAACAGGATACAACTAATTCCTTAGCCAAACATATTTTGGAACAGTCAAACCATTATTTCCATTACATGGTTATAGAAAAAGTGGAAGCCAATATTAGAGGGGCCCCCCTTAATCAGGGTTTCGAGGAGAGGGAATAACTATGGCAATTAAAACTAAATGCATACTCCTTCCCTGGCAATCTATATATATATATATATATATATATATATACATATATATATATATATATATATATATATATATATATATATATATATATATGAACCTTTTGAAATAGTTTCACCATGAACATATTTGGTGAATTAAATGTGAATTGTGTTTGCTTTTTAACATAACAATGGGAGGGTGTACTATGTCATGATTTTTTTAACTACTTAAGCTCTGGATGTCTTATTTAAAATGTCTGAAGAAGTTCCTTCATTGAATGTGAACAAAAGTGCTCACAATAAACTTTTAGTGTGGATTTTGTATTGGAGTGGAAGAGTACTTCTGACAATATATATTTTCTTGGTCGTTTTAATTTTCTTAGTTTGTTTTCTGTGTTTGTGGTATGGAACCAGAAGGAGACGCCAGCTCCCCATCACTATTTTCTCAAAATAGCAGTTCAACAAATGACACGATTGGGAATCTTACTTTATTGCTTCAACAACTTACCAATCGAGTTGATGATTTAGCTAAATGTTTTTTCAACAATTACATTCATTCTGGCAATAACTTAAGTGGCAGCCTCCCACATTCATCTACTTCAACCCGACTGAATGGCTTCAATCAAGGTAATTTACCCTCTACCACTATTTCCTCAGCCCCTTTTACTAATTTATGAACTGTTGACTTTCCTGAGGCTACTGATACAAGAAATGATGCCAGTAATGCTTGGGCTAACAATAATACCTCTATTAATATACTTCAACTTAAAGACTGGCTAAGCGAACCAACATTGTTTAACTTTCAGTGTGACAGCAATGATACTCAGAGCCATTCAGTGAATAATATTCACAGCAAAAACATTATTGTGGCAAATTTAAAAGAACTTGACTCTAAGTTAATCAAATTTAAAAAGTTACAGCTTGAGGTCGTTTATTTCCAGGAGTGTATCCACAGGTAACATATTCCCAGAGGATTAAGGCAGTGGCATTATCCAAAATGGCTCATTAACAATTCCCCTTTCCACCATGATTTAATCAAACTTTTCGACAGACAGGGTATTGAATTTCTTGAAACACTTATTAAGCATTATTCCCTGCAAATGGATGTTTTAAAAGGGGACCTCAACAAACTTGAGCACAGCATTACACTTGACTCAAACCTTTTGAGATAAAACTTTGAATTTTGCCACACATTCTCCAGCACAGACGGTACCATTTACAAATTGAAGAAGGGTAAAATTAAAAAAAGAATGGAGAGGGACAGGAGAGAATACCAGAGTGCAACAGCTTACCTCCGTCTGCCTCCATCTCAAAACTGGGGCAATTGGGACATTTACAATCATGAAATCATGAATTTAATCCCAATTCTAACCTTAATGGCTTCCGGGTCGAGCTAACTATGAACTCAGCCGAGCAAATAGAAGTCAACACCTCTGGCAGATGGAATGATCGACTGAGAGAATGTCAACCTCAATCTAGTGGTGGATCTAATGTGCAGGGTCTTCAGAATGCACAGAAATGGCAATAGAACAGACACCAGGGCAAAAACCAATGGAACCAACATCTGAAGAGACAGAATCGTTGGAGCAGGTAGCAGACTTGGGCATAATTGATAAAACAGAGAATTCAGTTCATCATGTTAGAGTTTGCACAAACCAACAAGGTGACTTTAAAGTATATAATTATACTTCTGACTTGGTTAAACCTGAACTAATTGAGACTTTAGCAAAAGGTCTCACTTTTGTACCTGTAGTTAAAGCTGACATAGCCAGAACATTGTTAGATCCAAAACTGTATTCACGCAAACTGAATTTACAATTATTGCTTGGCAATAATTTTTTAACATGCAATGAATTGAGATCTCCAGTCTTTTTAATCCTCCATTGCATGCAACACTTGGTTTGTTTGAAAAAATATGTGAGATGGATATAAGGAATGTTTTAATTAAGCCTATGGGTAACAACCCGTATAAAAACACAACATACATTGAAATGCAAGATCTATTTGACCTTAAGATGGCTAATAGCAGGGTCGTGCAACCTGATAAGGAGGGTGGACTAATTTTCATGAGTGAAAGTGACTATACGAGGAGAATGAAAGGGATCCTTGAGAGTGAAGCCTACCGTAAGGTGTTATTGAGTGAACTTAATGGAGCATACCAGTGGGTTAGACTCACTATTAATGACATGTTTCTTGAAGGGTCCATAGACTTAGACATGTTTAACTATTTAAACATGACAGCAACTTTAATACCCATCATTTTCAGGATCCCTAAAATACATAAAAATTTGGGAAAAAACTCATCTAGGCCTATAGTTGATGGAAGAAATTCCATCACTTATGCCTGTGCCAAACTGGTGGACAGTAAACTTAAAAAAATGTCTAAAATCAGAGGGTCAAATATGTAGAGATTCATGGAATTTCTTACTAACATTAAATGAGTTGGTCTTTAACCATGAGTATAATTTCCTGACAATCGATGTCAAGGATTTATACACAGTGATTCCACATGGGGATCAGCTGGGTAACAGAATTTCTTCTAGAAAAGGGAGCCCCAGGAGATGAAATTAACCAAATTGAGAGACTTTTGGAATTAATATTAACTAACAACTATTTCCTGTTTGACAATGAATATTTTCTCCAAAAGGCAGGCATAGCGATGGGGTCCCCTTGCGGGCGCAGCTTTGCAAATTGCATTATGGCACATTGGGAGAAACAATTTTTGCTCCAAAATGAGGTATTCCAGAACAGAGTCCACTGGTACACTTGATATTTGGATGATATGTTCCTGATTTTTAAGGGGAACAATGAGGATGTCAGGTATTTTATGGAAATTCTGTCTAACATGACATCCTTTCTAGAATTTACATACCACTTTGAAACAGGTGAAATTTCATATCTGGATGTATGGCTAGTTAAAGATATTATTAATGGCAGGTATACTGCCAGAATATGTCGGAAGCCAACATATTCCAATGACTTTCTCCACTTCAGCAGTCACCATCTGTTACATCAAAAAAGAGCAGTCATTAAGGGACAGCTTGTCAGGGCGGCCAAAATGATAAGACTGGACTATGATTTTGAAATAGAGTGTGAGAATTTAAGGAACATGTTTTCAAGGAGAGGCTACCCTTCAAATCTATTATTTGACATTATAGCTGAGGTGGGGAGAAAAAGGGAAAGAGGACAGTTTAAATCTATTCTCAATAGGAATAATATTGGGGCTAGTGGTCATTCCACTTCTCAGGTATTTCCCTTAGAAAAAGAAGCAAACTTGGATTATAACATCAGTTTTACAACAGCTTTCTCCAGTGATGTCAATACATTGATGGAAATTTTAGTTAAAAACTGGGCCCTGATAAATGATGAGAAATAAACTGGGGATCAAGCTTGGATCACATTCAGGAGGGGGTGCAATATTAAATCTATATTAGAAAGGAACATTAGATCTTATGTCCCCAATAAAGGCATGAAAAAATGTGGCCGGTGCCCATATTGTAAATATATAGAAGTCACATCATCTTTCACAATGTGTAACACAAAATTTATGTTGGCAGGTAAATATGATTGTAATACTAAGGGAGGTCATATATTTCGCTAAGTGCCAGGAATGCAACTGCTTTTACATAGGTAAGACAGAACGGCACTTAAAGCAGAGAATATAAGAACACCAATACAGTATTAATAAACAGGATACAACTAATGCCTTAGCCAAACATATTTTGGAATAGTCAAACCATTATTTCCATTGCATGGTTATAGAAAAAGTGGAAGCCCATATTAGAGGGGGCTCTTGGGCACTCAGGCTTGAGGAGAGAGAATTACTATGGCAATTAAAACTAAATGCATATTCTTTTCCCGGCCTGAATGGATACTGTTCTGTAAAGTGGATTCTTAAATTAAAATCTTCAGTAAGATAATATATATATATATATATATATATATATATATATATATATATATAATATATAAATATATATATATATATATATATATATATATATATATATATACATATACATGTTTTTTATGTATTTTGTATAAACCTTTTCAAATAGTTTCACCATGAACATATTCGGTGAATTAAATGTGAATTGTATTTGCTTTTTAACATAAAAATTGAAGGGTTATGATGTCATGATTTTTTTAACTATTTAAGCTCTGGATGTCTTATTTTAAAATGTCTGAAGAAGTTCCTTTGTTGAATGTGAACGAAAGTGCTCACAATAAACTTTTAGAGTGGATTTTGTATTAGAGTGGTGGAGTACGTCCGGCAATATACATTTTCGCAGTCAGTGGACACCCATGAAAGAGAACTCACCATAAACTGTAAGTCTGCTTTTTGTCTTGCTGGTATGTGTTAGATTAGATCAGGGACAGTATTCTTTAGTTAGATTAGGAAAGCTTAGTTATTAAGATAGAGTTTTTGTAGAATAATGGACTCCTATCCTGCAGTTTAATTTTTCATTTCTGGTGATTAAGTTCTGCTGTTTATTGAAAGCTATCGATATAAATTCTTGCAATCATTTTACTTATTATTAAATGTTTTTCAATACTTTACATTGTGTCCTGCAATCAGTGTTTTTCATTAGAGATTAGAGAGTGCTTATACTTGTTTGATACTTCCCAAGTCACCTTGAAGACCTGGTCACTTCTGGTAATAGCTATCATTTATTTTGATATTTAATTTTCATAACTGAATACCTCTTTAAAAGGACATGAAGACACTCTGATTTGTGGCAGCATTACCATATTATTTTGAGAAAGGGATGCAGCTGGAAATCTGTTAGTCTTTCCCAGAAATATTTGGATGTGTGAGATTTAAATTTACTTTGAGTGTGAGTGCATCAGAGGTCTTAAACAGGGACATATTGCTTTGAAGTGTGTAATAAGAAAATACATTTGGGGTATACAGAAGTATATAATCCAGTCCCAGGCAAATAGAGTGTGTTCCTGTTGTGCTCTTAGGGGAAAGTTGTGAAATATTACTCCTTTTTAAGTGACAGTCTCCCATTGGAGTCAGTAGTGAGGATTGAAGCTCCTTGGTTACTGACTCAGGATAGTGAGTGATGTCACATTTCATTGGTGGCAGTCCAGTGGGATATAGCCAGATGTCACCTTAATTGGTGGCAGTCTGGTGGGATATAGCTGAATGTCACAGGTGGGTATATAATAAAATGAAATAAACAGGAAACTAAAAGGACTAATTATATCCAACAAAGCCAATTTTGAGGTCAAGATAGCCTCACAGGCTAAAGACAACCACAAGGCCTTCTACAACTATGTCCAAAACCTCAAAGGCAGCACACATCAGTGTGCCAAACTGGTGGTCACTGGTGCCGTGTATACTCCCAACCTGGCCATGAGAAAGAAGTTCAGACCTATATTAGTAAAGAAGCAATCATACCAGCAGAAATATATGATTCTGACAAACTTGTGTCAAAAGGGAAAAGTATTAAAAATTGGAGACAGCAGAGTGTTTGTAGGGAATAGTTATTCACTATACACCAAGCAGAAGGGAATAAATTTATCCTAGCAATCGGGGAAAATTGAGAGGCAGGTGTGAGATTCAAGCTGATGTATCCATCTGTCTTCTGAGTATTTTATCCTGGATGGTCAAAGTCATTTTATGCTGAACAGGCTAAGGACGAGATAAAAAAAACTTTATCCAACAAAAAGTGAACCAACAAACAGAAGGGGATTCTGCTTCTCATTATTTTGACAATAAGATTCATAGAGAAGACTTTGCCAGTTAAAAACCTTTTCCAATGTTCCAAAGGAAAATACTTGAGAGACAGAAAAAAAGTACAGATGTTGACTAGGTAAATCAGGAATACTTTGGACTTGAACTGAGCAGAGTGACAAAGCGAATTTGCTGGCTAACAAATTCAGCTCAAACTTCAAAACCCCTCACTCCCCGACTGCCTCCATGCCTGAAATACCAACTAGCACAACTCCCCTCAGCTATTAACACAGAGCAAGTCCTGGCAGTGCTCGTTAAGGCCAAAAACACAGCCTCAGTGGGCCCTGACAATATCCCAGGATGCCTCCAAAATAGCTTGAAACATGACCTATTAGAACCACTTGATTCACTTTTCAACTGTAGCCTAAAATCAGGCTTTGTACCATGTGAACAGAGGACTGCAATGGTTATCCCACTACACAAGGTTGGGCCATCAACTACCACCAGAAACAACAGACTTGTTAGTCTGACTAGTCTAATATGCAAAGCCGTGGAATGAATTACCATGGAAATGTTCAGCAAAGAAATGGGCAACTTTCAGACACTGCACCCAGTTTGGCTTGTCAAGGGAAGGTCATGCATGCTAAATCTGGTGGACTTCTTTGTGAAGGGCACCAAGGCAATGGATGAGGGGAAAATGGTGCATACCACCTACTTGGACCAGGCTACTATGTTTGATATAATACTGCACCCGGGTAGTTGACAAACTCACTAAACTGGGCATAAATCCATATATAACTTACTGGTTCAGACACAGGACCCAGGAAGTCAGGAGTGGTGAAACCACTTCCACTAAGAGACCAGTCACCAGCAGTGTATCTCAGCCATCCATGCTGGACTGTTCTTATTTTGCATCTACTTCTCTGAGGCAAAGGCTAGTTTCAAGGGTCTTTGGCTGGCCAAGTTTGCAGATGACTGCAAATTGGGAGCTATTATAGATTGCCCCCATGACACAAGCATCTTACAACAAGGTCTAACGCAGACAAATGACTGGTGCTAAACTCACAGATTAAAACTCAATGCAAAGAAATGCATTATAGTGCCTTTTGGGAAAAATGCCAACCAGACTAATTACTCCATCAATAAGGCACACCTAAGTTGACCCAGTAGTCAGGGATCTGGGAACATATGTAGACAGTAATCAGGCCTTTGACCAACATGTTGCCAAGGTAGTAAGGAAATCATTCTATGTCACCCAGTTTATAAGTAAGGGCATGGCATCCAGGTCCAAGGAAGTTATAGTGTCACTTTATTCAGCCCTTGTCAGACTCATCATTGAGTACAATGCCTCCTCTGGCATGTACTTGACCAGACGTGCAGCAGCTGGAAAGCCCTCAAAGATTCCTTAATAGGGCAATCCCAGATATAAACACTTCATCCTATATGGATCACCTAAAATCCCTATCTCTATACTCAGTCTCTAACAGAGTACTGGGAGATTATCTATTCTTGGCATAAAAGACATCCTCAGAGCCAGTTACAATGGAACTTTTGCACATCCCCAAAATGAACAGCATCAGAACCACTAGATCCAAGGATTTAATTTTTTCTTGTGACATAAATAAGACATGTTGATGAGACAAGTATGTGTCTCAGCAGATCCCCATGCTCTGGAATAAGCTCACCATCCATGTGATAAGCTCACCATCCATGTGAAGCAGAGTCTATCCCTAACCCTATTTGAAAAGAAGACATCGGTGTGAAATTGTCCACCCACAACCATTTGCACCACAGTCACAGCAACATACCAGTACCCCAACTGAACTCTAGAGTATAACGACTGTTTGAACAAACATATCCTGATTCTTGGTCACACACTACACTGACATATACTGCCCCAAGTCACAGTCTACTGGGAATCTGGATGTGTTACAGGATTTTCTCAGTCTGCCCTTAAAAACATATACACCTGATATACCACCAGAAACTGTAGCAACATGCACAGTCAGATAGAAAAGGATCTATGACACTCACATCTGCCACTCTCCCTACGCAGCCCAACAAACATTTATACGTTACACTGCTTCACAATCTTGACAGTCTGTTAACAGTGGCCAGACATACATAACTCTCAACTGTACAGATTTCCACAGAAATTCCATGGTGTGAGACTATATCTATGGCCACTGCCTCATACCACTTCTGGGAGTCTGCTAAGTATCTGGGATAATATCAGGAGTGAAGTTACTAAATAATGATATACCATACCTCTGAACCTCTTCTGGACAAAACCTGATGTACTTGGGGAACAGGAGGCAAAAAAGAGGGACATATCTCACATAATGGTGTTACAAACTGAAACAGTTGCTGGTGTTACAGGTTTGTTTTAACATAACATCTCTGAAGGATATGATGTCTGAAACACAAATGGATGTCAACATTTACTGACTTCAATCCCCACATTATCCTACTGATTTCTCAAAAACAGAAATGGTCTGAGCAACAGACCAAATGTTAGAGGTAAACCTCTGGGCATTCTGCGGACATCTGGACAGTTGAAAGGTATGTTAGAGACATATCACTGTCACACGTCAAGTCACACAATAAATGCATGTCCAGACAAATCCTGTTAATCTAGCAATCATCGATGTGTATAACAGCAATACTTGCTTACAATCTGTACCTAATTCTGGAACTTTGTCCCCCATTTTGTTGGGCTGTCTCCACATTTCTCACTCTAAGAGGTATTTCCACCTAACTTCTGTGAAGCTGTAGCCACCGCACCTCCATAATGTCCTCCTCACAGGCAAGAAAAAGGGGCAAAGCCCACATGAAGGACTTAATTATAGCACTGTGTTGCTATGGCATTGGCTAATGGAAAGGCAACACAGCTGTTCTGGATGCAAGTAGCAAGTGGGAGACATCAATTGATGCACAGGCCATCACCTGCTCATGAGCATTACATACAGAAGACAAGCTGCTGCCTATGCAAAACAAGTATGAACCCATCTACACAAAGACAGACTGTGACTACACAAACCTAAAACCTAAACATTTGCATTATTCTGAGGAAATTCTTCAGCACTGTAATAGGTATGTCAATCAATTAAGTATGTAATGGAATGCAGAAGAGGGGATGCAATAATTTGAAATAGGAAGTTAAACAATAGGTCTCAACAAGACTTGCTGGACTCACATGTTGCTGTCCAGCACCTATGGCCATTCTTGTTGGCCCTGTCTGCAGTGACATAGATCACAGCTCTGGCCCCTGAGTCACCACAGCAAAGGTCAGCTCATATATGACTACTACTGGAGTGTCTGTTGTCCAATACTGACTGTGACACTGCTAGGCCAGCTATCTGAGATGTTGTAAATATTCATATGTCACCTATGAATTCTACTATGATACATACACTTGTCTTACAAATGTAAGATACCTATATAGGGTATGTGCATAGTAAACAACTGGCACAGAAGTGTGTGTTGAACTGTATGTTATATACTGAGCTCATACCTTCCAACTGTCCAGAGTTTTGCAGACTGACCACATGTTTGCCTCATATTTGTAGTCAATGCCTCGTACAGTTGTGTATTGTCTGGCAAATAACTGGCAATCCAGTAAAGGCTGAAGTCATAACATAATAGCATACATTTGAATGTCAGATGTCATATCCAGCAGAGTATTCCTGTGAATGCAAAAGTGTCTTTGCTAGCAACTAAGTGTGTTACAGCTAGATTTATAGTGTCACTATTTTCCGGCCTTTGCCCACCATTGATGTGTGCCTTTGTCCAGATGTCTTTCTCTAACAGGAGCTAGGAGTCTTAGCAATAAACTAATGTCATTGCAAGCTTATCTTGTCCTGGAGGATGCTGACATTTGTGCAGTCACTGACACCTGGTTTGCACCTGTAGAGAGCACACTAACATTGCCAGGTTACTCATCCCACCATACTTTTACACACCAAAGGGAGGGCTGCAAAGCCAAAGGAGGTGAAGTTTTAAACATTATCATACATATACACACCTCCAGGCTAGCCAAACAGTATGACCCATGACAGACATCTCAAGTGCAGTTCGATGTTGACAAAACACCTACTCAAATCATAGCTAGCTACAGACCTCCAACCATGACTCTGGACACATACTACAGCTATCTGGACTTGCTTGAATCTGTCAAGATTCAACCCTCTACCCTGCTCCTGGGTGACTTTAACTACCCAACCATAGTGTGCATGACCTATTCTACCTGAACATGAATGCATAGAGATTCCTCAGCTTTGCCAATGCCAATCCATTAGATTAGCTGGGTAACACTCCTGTGACAGGTGGAAATATCATGTACCTGGTCCAAATCTACATGAGTAGCCACTGTAGCACTCCTACAGTTTCAGCCTCCTTGGTAAGATCTGACACCATAGCCATAACTGTTGGGGTCACCATCTCTACTGCCCCACCCCCTTGTCAGGGTCAAACAAATAACACTTTTGAAAACTGACTATAAATCTTCTTATTGCAGGTATCATTAGCTTCACAGCCACCATCCCATCAGTTGGAACTAGCAGTAGTGTCCAAGCCTACACCACAATATTATGTGATCACCTACATAGCTGTATGGACTCAGCAATACCTGACAGGACAAAATCATCTCCCTCAAGGTAGGGTAAACCTCTGTGGTGGACAGTAGCAATATACAAATTCCATAATAAGTGGAAATAATTGCTGGACAGGGCCAAGAAGGAGCAGGTGCCAAATTGGAAGCAATGTCACCTTTGTCTGAACAAGCAAATAAGGTCACAGGTGACTAAGGCTAATTTTGCATGCAGATTGGACACATCCACCAAGGCCAATCACTAGGCTTTCCACACATACATCTGCAATCCCCGAGGCAACACCCAAATCTGCTCTGTAGTGGTGATCATTGACACCACATACACAAATGGCATAGATATAGCCAACCTGCTGCAGACAGGTTAAGTGTAAACATCACCCTCCTGTCCCCCATTGGTACACATGGACATGCACTGCACCTGCCCCCCTCCCCTCATCATCAAGAAGCAGGTTCATAACGCCCTCTCAAAGCAAATAAACTGAAGTCTCCATAGACCTGATACTATTCCTGGCTGCATCCTACATGAATTCAGGCATGATGTCTCATCTCCATTACACAATGTAGTCAACCACAGCCTGAGCACCAGTGTCATTACATCTGCACAGAGGACAGCCACTGTTATCCCTATACACAAAGGTTGCGCAATCCATTGACGCAGCCAGTCATATGCACATCAGCCTAACTAGCATGATCTGCAAGAGCATGGAAGGCAATATCAAGGACCTTCTAAACAGGGACATTGGCAACCTCAAATGCTTGAGCCCACACAGTGTGGTATTGTCTAAGGCAGATCAGGCCTGTTAAACCTGGTCAACTTCTTTGAAGTGGTCAAAAAAAACAAGGTCGAGGGGAAGATGGTGCACACTGCCTACCTTCACCTAGCTCAAAACTCTCACAATAATCCCAAGGTGGCCATGATACATGAGCCTACACAGCTAGGCATCAACCTGTATGTTACCAGATGGCTAGCTGACTGGGTCAATGATAGTACCCACCCAGTCAAAGTAGTGGAAGCTATCACTAGTAGTAGAGTCTTACAGAGTGGTGTACCCAATGGATCAGTCTGGGGGCCTCTAATGTTTGAGATATACATTTCTGAGGTGCAAGACAAAGCCAGTGGTCTGTGGCTGACCAGATTTACAGATGATTGCTAGCTGGCCACTGGCTTGCATTCCCCTACTGATGTGAGCATCCTCCAAGAGGCCCTTACTCAAATTAATGACTGATGCCAGAAGCATTGTCTCTAAATGAATGCCAGGAGATGCATCATTTTCCCTGTTGTGGTAGATGTCATCCACTCTAATTATGACAGCAATAACAATGTACTGAGCATGCAATCAGGTGTGAGGTGACTTGTGCACCAAGGTTGGTAGCAATCTGACAGTCTCCCACCACATAGGCACCATTGTACAGAAGGTGGTCTACATGGCCCACCTCACAAATATGGGTATGTCATCCAGGAACCAGGAGGCCACAACATCCCTGTACGCCACCCTGTTCAGACACATTACCGAGTACAATGGCTCCTTTGGCATGTACCTTGCCAAGCAAATGTAGCAGTTGCAGAGACCACAGAGGTTTCTCACCAGGCAAATCAATGGTCTGCAACATCTAGCCTATACAGATAGGTTGAAAGCCCTATCCCTGTACTCAGTCTCATACAGACTGATCAAAGGCGACCTGTGTCTGGCATACAAGGCCATTTCCAAACCAGCCTTGATGGCATTTCTGCATATCCATAAGACAAACCCCACTCACGCAACCCAGACGCAAGGCCCTCATCTGGTCTGTGACATGTATAGTACTTGTTGGTGGGATAGTGTAGTGTCCCACACAATACACTGTCTGTAAAATACACTCCCTCACATCTCTATCAGAGTACCTGTATAGCCCTCCAAAAGAAGAATCTGGATGACTGCATGCGAAACAGAAAAGACACCCCTGGGATCTTGCATGTGTCCCAGCTGGACAGGAGAAACAGGTGCTGGCTTTGAAGGGACATGGTCGAATGTCTGGCCTAGGCCTATGTGGGCATCCAGTCCAATAGCCTGATATCATCTTATGAACATTACATGTTTCCTGTATGTATTGCAGACTGTCCTGCAATGTTGTCTGAAATGAATCCCTGTGAGTCTGAACTGTGTAGGTATGTATGGGCATACTGACTATGTGTGGGGATATTGTGGGTGAAAGTGGGATACCAACCAATGGCACAGATTCAGCCCCCAACAACCCCAACTGTGCCTCACTATGATCACCAACAGCATGAGAGTCTGCTAAGACACTGACATCAGGTTGTGAGAGGGATAGATACCAACCCCCATGTTCACCTGTGAGGGAAAGACAACATATGTAAATTAATACCCTGCAGTATAATGTTTGCTGACACACACACACACACACACACACACACACACACACACACACACACACACACACACACACACCATGCTGCTGCATGAGAAAATGCAGTGAAACACACATGCACATGGAGCTGACACTTCTCAGAGTAGATGACCTACCCATATTATTGTGTGCAATACACAATGATGTGACCACTGTATGCACCACAGTGGCTTTGTGTTAGAAACTGTGTAACTGTGCTTGCAAGGTGGATGACAGCTGTATAGGCTAAAACTAGGTTGGCAATGGGGGAGTTCACAGGGTGGAAGAGGTAAAATGGTATAGTCATCAAATACACACAGTAAAGACAGCCACAGGGAATGTGCATACAGAAATACATACACAGTTTCCAATATACATATTAGTAACTCTATTTATCCACATGTATTTACTATAGTTCTACGTACACATGACATACTCCACATAGATTATATGCCTGGGATATAACACACAACATCTTACAGTAAGTAATCTTGCGAATGCCTTCATGGATGGTGGGATAACCCACCATAAATAGTGATTGGTCTCATCTACTGCTCCTAAAAACATGGACAAGTGATAGAGTGACAGACTTTGTATCAGCATGATGTGTCAGCCAGGTATGATGTCTGTTGCTGGTATGTATGTCACTATGGTAACTGTGACATATTTGGCAATGATATCACAGGAATGCTCATTGTTAGATGACACAGACCACGTATAGGTTGCAAACATCTGGATATTCCACGTACATCTGTACAGATGACTGGTATGGGCTGTATAGTGTTACATGGTGCATGTGAGGCAGATGCCATTAACAGGGTCTTTAAAGTAATGTCATGGGTAGGCTGTCAACAGGCCTTAAAATGGTATAACCTACACACACAACAGCCACAGGGGATATGCTTCACACACACTTGTATAGTTGTCAGTACTGAGATTAGAATCCTACCTATCTAAATATTTGGACTATAGTATTACACAGTTATTGCACGCACCACAGAGCTTGGAGGGTTGACAAGTGTATACAGGTACTTCTAAGGTGAATGACATCAGCAGGCCTTGTAAAGTAGGGCAATGGGAAGTGTACTAGGTGATACACACCTCAAAATGGTATAAACTATCCTCCAGATGATATGATTCTCACTCAAAAACACAAAGGGAGTATATGAATCTCACACACACACACACAGACACACACACACACACACACACACACACACACACACACACACACACACACACACACACACACACACAGAGTATCACAGTTGCCAGTACTGAGTTTAGAACTTCTACCTATCTAGGTATGTGTATTACAGTATTATGCAGTTATCACATGTTCCACAGAGCTTATAAGATTTAACCATGTCCCAAGGTATGTCTAAGGTGAATTACATCAAGAGCCCTTGTAAAGTAAGGCAATGGGAAATGTACTGGGTGGGAAGGGCATCAAAATACATTACCCTACAAACATACACACTTGCAAACACCTTCACACACACACACACACACACACACACACACACACACACACACACACACACACACACTTGCTTGAACTGAGAGTAGAACCTCTGCCTATGTAGTTTTATGTACTATACTGTTACTTAGTTATTACATACACCATGGTGCTTATAGGGCTGAGGGCTGTCCAGAGGTACTTCTAAGGTGAATGACATCAGCAGGACTGCTAAAGTAGAGCACAAGGAAGTGTAGTGGATGGGAATGGCCTAAAACTGTTTCACCTACAAACACGCACACACACACACACACACACACACACACACACACACACACACACACACACACACACACACACACATACACACACATATATTTGCTAGGACTGGGATTAGAACCCCTACTTATCTAGTTATTTGCACTATAGTGTTACACAGTTATCGTACGTGCTACAGAGCTTATCAAGCTAACAAGTGTCCAAAGGTACTTCTAAGGTGAATGACATCAGCGGGACTGCTAAAGTAGGGCATTGGAAAGTGTTGTGGGGAGCGGGGAGTCCTCAAAATAATTCATCCTACAAACGCACACATTTTCCAAAACTGAGAATAGAACCCCTACCTATTTGTATTATACTGTTTCATCATTATTGCATGTGCCACAGAGCTTATAGGGCTGAGGGTTGCCCAAAGGTACTTCTGAGGGGAATGACATCAGCAGGACTGCTAAAGTAGGGCACTAGGAAGTGTAGTGATTGGGAATGGCCTAAATGTTTCACTATGAACAAACAAACATACACACACACACACACACACACACACACACACACACACACACACACACACTTACCAGGACTGAGATTAGAACCCCCACCTACCTAATTATTTGTACAATAGTGTTATGCATTTATCGCATAGGCTACAGAGCTTATAGGGCTGACAAGTGTCCAATGGTACTTCTAAGGTGAATGACATCAGCAGATCTTGTGAAGTAGGGCAATGTGAATTGTACTGAGTGGGAATGGCCTCTTAATACTTAAACCTACAGACACAGACACACACACACACACACACACACACACACACACACACACACACACACACACACACACACACACACACACACAAAGGTAGGTGATGTGATATTACAACCTCACCTCAGTACTATTACACAATGGTGTTCTCCTTTATACTGGCACTTGTGACTAGTTATGACTGGTATGACACTGTCCACAGCAGGACATCACTCTATGCCATTCAGGGTATCCCTGTGTATGACTCACTCTGTGTGTGTGTGTCTCCCTGTCTCTCTCTCTCTCTCTTTCTCTCCCTATCACTCTTTGCCTCTCTCTCTTCCCTACATCTATATGTGTGTATGCTTGACATATTGTTATATGTTGCCTATATATATATATATGTATATATATATATATATATATATATCTGTGTATCACACACAACAGATGCAAATATATCACATATGGGCCACCTACAGCTAGCTGAGGGTAATCCTGTCTGATGGGTGTGTGTAGGGGCAGTTAAGGTATACATAACTGTCTGTATGCAAAGACATATATGCAGAATACAGTTATATAGTCCGATGTGGGTTCTAACATGGGCTGTGATTCTTTAAGTGTAGGAGCATGCCCAGTATGACCTTCTATAGTAAGAGTGGGACTCCATTCTAGAGATAGTTGTACTCCAGTCCGGGGTTTTATGTGCTACAGCCATACCTCTCAAAACTAAACAGGAAGTTGCTAGAGGTACAGGGATTGTTTTATCAGACATTTTCTGACATATCTGACATCTGACAATGGAATGTATTGTGTCATTACCTAGTGACAAAAATCCTCAGATCATCACAGTGCTTTACCAGAGAAAATACAAGATGTATGATACACAGACCAATATTATGAGCCCAACTATAGACATTCTTGCCCAAAATGGCCAGTTGAAAGGTGTGGCTACAGCCAATTGACTGATGAAGCTGTGTAAACAGTCCAGCAACTTGGTGATATACTGTCTGGGGATCTCCTGCTTGTGTGATATTCCTCTTACCTAAACAGTCATATCCTGGTGTGGCCATGCCTCTCAACTGTACAGTTTTTGACAGATTGTCCAGATGTTTGTCTAGAAATTTCATTCGGTCTACATTAACTTGTGTTTTTATGGCAAGTTAGTTGCAAATAATTAAAGACTGACATTACAAAATAATGACGGGCATTAGTGTTTCAGACTTCATAACCTTCACACAATTTCTGCTAATGCAAAACTCGTTTTTCTACCAACTTTCTCAGTTTGTAAGAGCAATATTTACAACACGTGCCTATCATTGGGCCTTTATCCCACTTTTATTTATGACCTTATCCAGATGTCTTGCTGTCAGAGGTTGAGAGGTATGGTGTGGTACAGAGTGCATACTACTGGCAGAGATGTCTATTCCACACAGCACTGTGACATCCAGGCATGTCAGTGGCAGAGCAGTACAGAGTAATGTGGTGAACCACAGACAGACAGTTGTGTATAGGTTAATAGGTTGATATGATGTTAGTAGAGTATTGGCCCTGAAGCCCTTATAACCCATGCAGATGAGAGTGTAGCCCATGTTAAGACATGTCAGCACCCAGAGCCCCTGTCCAGCAGGGACACAGGTGGAATCACAGGATTGTATTTTGTGCTTCCCATACACTTATACAGGAAGCACATCACTAGGGGTATTGAGGCACTTGGCTTGATGTGAACATGGAGTGTATTCCACAGATGGGGGAGTGTGTGAGACATGTATCTGTCACACCAACAAGCCGTACTGATATCACAGACCAGGTTGATGCTGCGCCTATAGGTTGATCAAGTGGGCCTTGACTTCCACATGTGCAACAGTCCTATCAAGGCAGGATCTGGATTGCTTTGTATGACAGACAGGGGTCACCTCAGCAGCAGTCTGTATGGAATGGGGTAGAGGGACAGTTCTGTTAGCCTATCTGTGTAGGGTAGGTGTTTGGGGGTTGGGGTAAGGCCTTAGAGTTTGCAAGACCCTGGTTTGTGGAGTCTGCATGGTCTGTGGTGTGTAGATTTGTGGAGTTCTCATGTGGTTTTGCTTCTGAGGTGTTCTTTGTTTTGTTTTGTTTTTTGCTGCAGACCTCCACTTACATGGGTGTGTGTTGTGTATTTGCAGGTGATGTTTACTGACATCATACACTGCATGGCACCTGTGTTACTACACAATTTGTTCTGGTGTGCACATTCTCCATTTGTCTGCCCAGTGGTTCCCCTTCCTCTTATGTGTGTTCATAGGTTCATAGGTTTATACTAGGCTATCTGCCCTAAGGCATTTATAAGCCTAGCCCAAAGTTTTGTGGCTTATGCCACCCCTTATGTTAAAAAATACTGTGCCCATTAGTTTGTTGTGCCTCTGTCCAGCAGTGACACAGAGATGATTCCCGGGGTAAACCTACGATCTCCCATCCACCAGTCAAGATTTCTCTTGAACAGAGCCAGCGAGGTGCTCTGCCTCACATGGACCGGGATTTTATTCCACAGCATAGGAAGTCTCTGGGTGACAAATCTATCCCTCCAGCATGTCCTATTTATATCCTTGCTGAGGTTTAAGTCGCTTGCTCTAGTGGATCTGGTAGATTTGGATTTTTTGAGGTGGAGCATGTCCATTAATTCCGGGTTGGACATGGCCTTGTATATCAGGCACAGGTCACCTCTGAGCGGGCGGTATGCGACTGAATAGAGCTGGAGTTTCTTCAGTCTGGCAGCATATGACAGATTTTGGAGTCCCTTTATCCTTTTGGTGAGGAACTTTTGGGGTCTCTCCAATTGCTGCAGGTGTCGGGTGAGATACATCCCGAATGGAGCATTGTACTCGATCATTGGTCTGATAAGTGAAGAGTACAGGGGAACAATAACCTCACTTGATCTGGATGTGAATCCCTTCATGATCAGGTGGGCAATGTAGAAGGTCTTTCTAACCACTTTAGCAATGTGAGTGTCAAAAGAAAGGCCACTGTCAACCTGCGTCCCCAGGTCCCTGATAACCTCTTCTGTGCTTAATGGATTGCCACCTATATGGTAGCTTGGGGTTACCTTGTTTTTCCCGAAGGGTATGACTATACATTTTTTAGCATTTAACTTCAGGCCATGGCTCTGGCACCACTTATCAGTTTCCGTGAGACCCCTCTGAAGGATATCTGTGTCCGATGTACTTTCCACTATGGCGCCCAGTTTGCAGTCATCTGCAAACTTTGTCAGCCATAGTCCTCCTATGTTTGCCTGTACTTCTGAGAAGTAGATGCCGAACAACAGGGGGCCAAGGACTGAGCCCTGTGGGACACCACTTGTGACTGGCTTGGAGTCTGACATGGCGCCAGCAACTCTAACCCTGTGGGTTCTGTCCTTTAGCCAGTTTGCAACCCATCTTGTGACATATGGGTTTACATTTAAGCTGGTAAGTTTCTCTATAATACCCGAGTGGGGTATTGTGTCTAAAGCTTTGCAAGGTCAAGGTAGGCTGTATGGACTGCCTTTCCCTCATCAATGGCCTTGGTGACTGTTTCGAAGAAGTCGACCAAGTTCAAAAGGCATGATCTGCCCTTGACAAAGCCAAACTGGGTCGGGTCCAATGTCTGCAAGTCCCCTATGTCTTTGTTTATGAGTTCCATTATGATCCTCTCCATAGCTTTGCAGACCAGGCTTGTTAAGCTTATGGGGCAGTAATTACCAGGGTCCGTAGAGGCACCGCCTTTGTGGAGTAGGACCACAGTTGCCTTACACCACTCCTTGGGCACGTATCCTGTGGTAAGGCTAAGATTAAACAGCTGCCTTATATGCGGGTTTAGTTCCTCGTTGAGTTTGTGTAGCACACAGCCGGGGACACCATCCGGTCCCATTGATGCTGTGTTTTTAGCTTTAGAGAGAGCAGCTTTCACCTGCGCATTTGAGATGTCTGGGAGGCTACATTCCACTGGGATAGTTATCTCTCCTTTTGGGGGGGGGGGTGAAGTTTGCACTGAACCTGTCTGCCAGTATGTTGGCAATGTTTGTGGGTTCAGTGATTTTTGTATCATTTTGAACTAATTCTGCGCATATCTGGGAGTTTCCACCCAGGTTTCTAACATAGCTGAAGAAGGCCTTATGATTGTCTTTTGAATCTATTGCAATTTTTCTCTCAAAGTTGGCCTTGGATGATTTTATGAGTGCTCGTATTTTTTTACTAATAATGATCAAGGGTGTCTTCTCTTTTATGGATTTTGCTCTATCATGTAACAGCTTTCTCCTCTTATTGTAAAGTTTGTTTATGGCTGGGGTCCACCAGACTGGACGTTTGCCCTTGGTGGAAAGAGTCTTGGTTTTATTAGGGATTGCCTGATCCATGTAGTCCTGGAGGTGTTCAGAGAAGGCATTTGTAAGGGCTTCCGCAGCTTGGGTTGTGGTTTCCACTGGCTCGGGGCCTTGAAGGATACCACACCTGTCTTGAGTAGTGTGAAGTTTGCTTCAGTGAAGTTCATCACTGAGGTCTGCTTTGTTGGGCGTTGGGGCTGGATGTGGATTACCAGTGAGATAAGTTTGTGATCTGATCTCACCAATGAGGGATATACTTCCCGTGTGGAGCATTTTGTCCCCATGTTTGTGATGATGAGATCTAGTATATTTTCTCCTCTTGTGGGAACGGTGACTAGTTGTTCCATGGCATTTGAATTTATGAACTCCAGGAACCTTTGGGCTAGAAAGTTGGGGCTTGAGTAATGTTCCCAGTCTATATTCGGGTAGTTGAAGTCACCCAATATAATGGTATTTGGAGATACATTTATACCCTCCAGTGTCTTCAGGAAGGCTGTGTGGGGTTCCTGAGTTTGAGAGGGTGGCCTGTAGCATGCTACAAATTGTAGAGCAGTTTTGCCTATGGTTAATTGCACCTGGATGGTTTCCGATTCTTCGTGCGTTGCCACCAACCTGGAGGTGTGGGTATCCTTGATGAATATGGATACACCCCCTCCTTTTGTGGTGTGGTCCGGGTGTTGGGGCGAACGCATGATATGAGGTAAAACCTGATAGTGCCGGGGTGCTCTCAGGAGCCTTGAACCAGGTTTCAGTCACAGCACAGACATCAATGTTCTCCATACTGAGAAGGGCCTCGACTGCGTGCATTTTGAGATTTAGACTTCTGGCATTGAGCAGCATTACCCTTAGTTTCTTCCCATTTTTGTTTTCTAGGGTGGTAGGTTTAGAATTTGAGCCTTGCCTAAAAAAGTCACTATGGGGGTGGCAAAGAGCCTTAGCCAATATCCAGAATCCCAGGGGTGACAGGTGCAAGCCGTCCCTTGCGAAGCAGCGTGGCTTGTCAAGCATGTCATCCCAGGCAGACAGACACTGGATCCCCTTTGAATGACACCAGAAATTAAGCCAATTGTTAAAGCTGATCATCTTGTCTCTATGTTGTGGCATCATTCTTGGTGAAGGAAGGATACTGCTCAGGGTCAGGGTCATACCTGCTTGGGCTACATAATCAGAGAGCTCCTCTATGTCTCTTTTCATGTAGTCCAGGGAGGTATGTCTCAGGTCGTTCACACCAGCATGGACAATGACTGTGTCATATTTGTACTTGCTGTGGAGTGACCCAAGTGCTTGTGTTATGTGGCGGATTCTAGCGCCCGATAGGCAGCTTACTGTGACCCTCTCCTTGTTCAGCCTGGTGAGTGGGACGTCAGTGTGTCTGACTATGGAGTCACCTATGACAAGTATGTTTGGTGTTGTATTTGGCCTTAAGGGCTGTGACTGCTTTGCACACTGATTTTGTGGTTTATGTGTTGCCTGTGGTGTGTCATGAGATGGCAATTGCTTGGATGTCTGCTTTGGAGGCCTCTGCTGTTTAGGTAAATTTTTGCTCAGAGCCTCCGAGTATGACTTTGTGTGTTTATGTGTTTGATTCATTGTTGTGATAGCTTTATGTGAGACTGGTTTTGTGGTGTGTGTAGTTGCCTTCTCCTCCTGTCTGGTCTTGCCAGTCCTGAGTTGAGAGAGCTCAGCCTCCAGTTTGGCTAAATAGCTGCATCTCTCGCAAGTATGTGTGTTATGTGGGAGGAGGAGAGGGTTGTCAGTATACATGAGGCAATTGTAACATTGCCTCAATATTCCCAAATTCACCAACTGGACAGGAGAGGACGCCAGCATCTGGCCCTTGACATGCTAGAAATTTAGAAGTTAGGGGTGTAACTGAATAAGAGAGGACTTAGTAAGGAAGTGGGTACTCCTGGGGGGGGTTGCTAGTGAGGGACTTTGTATAATACAGAAGTGCTAAACCTGAAAAGAAGATGCTTTTAAGACAAGTAAAAGCTTTTAGGAAAAAGTGCTGCGCTTTTTAGTTAAGGGATATACTGTTTAGATTACTAGTAGAGCAGTTCTAAGGGAAAAAATGAAGAACAGACTTTATGGAGCCAGAAATAGTTTAACCTTGTTAAACCAGCTGCCGATGCTGCTCTAGTGGCAACTCCGCGCTAAATCGCGCTAAAGCACTCTAAAGCATGCTTGATAGCAGGGGCTGGAAAGAGTCAGGAATTGACCCAAAACGGCCAATAAAACTACAGTTTCAAGTCAGTAACCACTCCCACGGGGGGCAGGGAAGCAGCTCAATGTTTTTCACTGCCACTGATCAACAGAGAGACTTTCCTCTAGCCCAAGCAAAAATGGCCTCACAGAAACTTACAAAAAAGTTCAAGAACAGCAAGCCTGTAACTTGAACTTTTTTAAATCTCAGAAAAGTGGGAAAAAAGCAAGATTTTTTTTTTTGTTTTTGTTTTTTCAGAGATAGCAGATTGCTCTTCAGTTCTAACTTAAACTGACTTCCACAGTCCCTTTTTTATACCTCCACTCTTCTGTTCTTAGTTCTGTTTGACTCCCCCTCTGACCACTCTGTTTTTTCTGTCTCTTGCGTCTATTAGCTGACCTCCTATAATCCTGCTACCTTTTACATTTCTCACTATCTTTGTTTTTCCCCCTCTCCTTTACCTACTGCCTGTTCCTTAGCCTCACTAAGTCCACAAACCCTATACCTAACAGTAATTGTACTTTATTATTTCCTTTCTCTTTACATCATTTCTGCCTTTTACCCATCTCTAACCTTTTAATATCTTTTACACTACTAACCTGCCTGTTTAACACTATATATTAACCACTTTTATGCTTTCAGCCAATACCTATTTGTTGTTATTACTAGCTACTATGGATATTGTTTTAACTTTAAATTTTTTTTGATACTGAAGCTTTTCTCCTCAGCCCCTGACTGAATTTTGATTGTCATCTAGTCAGATTTGTACATGAAAAAGGATTTGCATTTGTATTTTGCCGTATTATACTATATTAGTTTTAGTTTGATTTGTATAGTTAGTACTATTAGTGACTTCATATATTGTAGTGTATTAGTCTGATAGTGGAGCTTTTCTCCTCGGGCCTCTGCTGAAAATGGACATGTATCCAGCCAGACTAGCCCGGTTAACAAATGTAAAATAAATAAAAATAAAAAAAATATCAAGTTATAACAGTGCAGTAAATGACCCCACACAAGAGTGCTAGGTCAAAGACAGAAAATATGCAAGTTTTGAGAAACTCTTTGTCCTTTTGTAGTCCAGGCACAGGCTTTGCCCACAGAGCGGGGTAAATGCCGTAACATCATACACAAGCTTATGGATGTCACACCTCTGAGTGTATCTATTTAGCAGGTTGTCCATCACTGCACCACTACATTTGCTGTGGTCCTCAGACGGTTTGTGTTGCTATATGTTATTATGAGGTGACATGTTGGCCTAGCTGTCAAACCGTCACAGACTGACATCTGGACAGGCCCATATATGACAGTCAGACAAAGGCCCACACATGGGGACAGGGTGTTAATACTGTTCTGCCAAACATAGACAGTTAAGAGACCAGTTTGGTATTTTCTTGCTTTCTCTTATGGGTATGACATCGGCTTCCCCACTGTCTGCCATTGCTGTTTTGATATGACACTTTCTTGTTTTGCAAATAATTGGCAGCCAAATGCAATGTTAGGACAGGCAGAGCAGATATACAAGGCATACTTGTGCTCCTTCTGTGACTACCTATCATTCCAGGGGTATGGATGTTGGCCAGTGACATGTTGTCAGTGCTGACACAGTAAGTTGTCATCCTTTTATAACCTGGCAGTACACTGACCTTCAGGTACCTGCTGTCCTACTAGGCACCATACCTCCCAACTTTGTAGAGCCAAACATCTAGACAAAGCCATAAGTAATTTGGGGACAAAGGCCTACATATAGGGACCATTGTTAACTTTTGGCCTTACAAAGCTAGAAAGGTGATACAATAACAGGTTTTGCATTAGCATGCATTTTCCTAAAGGTTATGAATCTGAAACTACAATCTGTCATTATTTTCTGACTTTAGTCTTTTGTGATTTGCTAATAATTTGCCAGACAACCATGCTTTCATGATAAGGAGACCAAGAATATGATGCAAACCGCTGGACAGTCTGCAAAATGTCTGTACAGTTCAAGGGTATGCTAGGCACTGTGTAGGTTACTCTGAGCTGTGTACTGTCCATATGTGTGGCCCCCTGTCCCTGACTTGTCCAGCTTTCCTGCAGTAACAGATATTGGCACCTGGACAGTGTGTACAACTCCTACTGTAGCTGTATTTGACATGCAGAATAGTTATCACTGCAGTTCTTGGAACATGGACCCTGTCAACCACAGTACTGTACCTAGGCCTTTAACACATGACAGACAGGAGTAAGTGCAGGCCACATACTGACAGTATTGACGACACATACACATAGCTCATTGAGCCCTGTATATTGTGGACATGCAACAAGTTATCAAGTTGACTGAGACAGCCCTGGGAATGTGTGCTCATCTGCTAATACCCTACAAACATTACTGTTACTGCAGTTCTATGGGAACATGGGTGTGTGGGAGGGGGCACACCTGTCAAATGCCCACACTTGCACAAACTGTGCTGATATTCCCTTTACATTTTGGTTACATTTAGCATAGTATTGTGCCTGTCTTGGAGAATACAGGCATATCACTAAAGACCACAAGTTAGATTGTAATGGCAGACATTTGGGTTTCAGACTTCTTACCCTTCAGAGGCTTACTGCAACTGCAAGACCTGCTGTGATATCATTGTGTAAGTCTGTATGGGCATATTTCTTCATTGTCCCCATTTGTGGGCCTTTGCCAGACATTTCTTTCTTTATTTATTTTTTTATGGCTGACTTGCTGTGTGAGGCTGAGGGGTGAGTATGGGACCCCTACATTGACATCCATGCATGTGACGTATGACCCCCCCAGTTAATTAGCCCCGACATATACTTTGGTGAGATTTGTCACCTAGGGGACTACTGCATACTCTGTGGATGCCAGTACTGGGTGGACATTTCCTGTTGTCCCACATAGCTGTCAGTTGTCTGCTGCTATCCCGGTAGGCCACCCCATTCCCTTGCATGCATGCAGCAATACCATAGCTATGCCACCACAACTTATTACTCCATTCATTTATTGTTAAGAAGACTGACTTACCTTGTGCCTACAGCAGTTGTGAGGATGGTGCTTGAGGGCTGGCTCTGTTGGATGCACGCAGTATACAGCCTGTACATGGTAAGATACAGGTAGTGTGATGTGTGTAGCATCCATTTTACTGTGTGAGTCAGAGAGAGGTGTCAGTCCCTGGGTTCCTACAGTGTCAGTGTGTGTGTGCTATGCATTGCCTCTTTGCCAAGGCCTGGGCATACTGGGCATGCCTCCATCTGCCTACAGGAGGAGGCACAGGGGGTTCCTCCCCTGAGTCCCCCTGTGCCTGTGGGGGCCTTGGCAATGGTGTGGGGCTGTCTGGGCCTTCCCTGTGATGTTCCTGCCGCAGCTGTTTCTGCAGGATCATATTGTGTAGCATGGCACATACTATGAACATGTCTGCACATAGGTTCATAGGTTCATAAGTAGGTACTAGGCTATTGGCCCTAGGGCCTATACAAGCCTAGCCAAAAAGGTACCCTGGCTTTCGCCACCCAAGAAAATTATTTTCCTGTACCCCTGTCAAGCAGA
Organism: Protopterus annectens; assembly: GCF_019279795.1. Taxonomy (NCBI): domain Eukaryota; kingdom Metazoa; phylum Chordata; order Ceratodontiformes; family Protopteridae; genus Protopterus; species Protopterus annectens. The sequence continues at coordinate 105,832,751 of NC_056726.1, forward strand.
ACCACAGAAGTGATCCCCAGGGTAAATTTCCTATTACCCATCCAATCATCGAGATTTTTCTTGAAGAGTGCTAATGAGGAGCTCTGTTTGACATAGATAGGTAGTCTGTTCCAGAGTATGGGAAGTCTCTGGGACAGGAATCTATCCCTCCAGCATGTTCTGTTTATTGTGGTGAAAAGGTTTAGGTCCCTAGAGTGTGTAGCTTGGAGGGATTGGGATTTCTTTAAGTGGAGCATGTCCAACAGCTGTGGGATTGACATAGCTTTGTATGTTAGGCAGAGATAGCCTCTGAGTAGGCGATATGCGACGGAGTAAAGCTGGAGTTTTTTTCAGACAGTCTGAGTAAGGCATCTGTTTGACGCCAGTAATCCTCTTTGTGATGTATTTTTGCGGCCTTTCCAGTTGTTGTAGATGTCTTGTGAGGTACATACCAAAAGGGGAGTTGTACTCTATAATGGGTCTAATGAGTGATGAGTAGAGGGGAACAATGACCTCTTTTTTTCCTGGATGAGAAAACTTTTGTGATGAGGTGTGCCACGTAGAAGGATTTCCTAATCACTGTGGCAATGTGATTATCAAAGGAGAGACTTCTGTCCACCTGTGTCCCAAGGTCTCTTATCACACTTTTGGTGTTAAGTAGACTACCGCCTATGTGGTAGTTCATGGGTAAAGAGTTTTTTACCAAAGGGTATGACAATGCACTTTTTGGCATTGAGCTTGAGACCATGTCTTTGACACCAGGCATCTGTCTCAGTGAGGCCCTTTTGTAAGATGTGGCAGACAGTACTGCAGGGCTCCACCAGATATGTCAAGGCAGTGGAATCATGACTTGAGCATCCTAAACACATGCTCTATAATGTTCCTGATTTGTGCATGTACCTCATTATGGCATTCATCAGTGTGTGTGTGTGTGTGTGTGTGTGTGTGTGTGTGTGTGTGTGTGTGTGTGTGTGTGTGTGTGTGTGTGTGTGTGTTGTGAGTGTGTGCATTTCTGATTGGTGTCATCATCCACGGCTCCAGTGGATAGCTAGCATCCCCCACCAGATGGCCATACGGGATGTCCCCTCTGAAAAATGCCTGGTACAGTTGTGAGGCATGTCAGATGTGAGAGTCATGATAACTACCAGAGCTGCCAGCACACACATTCATGATAATGCCCTGGGCATTGCACACAACCTGGCAGTTGATGGAGTGATAGCCCTTGTGGTTGACATAGACTCTACCCTCTTCACCAGGTGGTGCCATGATGTGGATGTGGGTGCAATCTATGGCACCCAGTACCTCTGGGTAGTCTGCTACACAGTAGAAGAGATGCATATTGCTGGTTCTCTCCTTACTGGTACTGTGGAAATATATGTGCCCACCAGCATGTGTTCACATGACATCCAGGAAATGGTGGAGTACCTAGGATGCAGATGCCTGTGAGACCCCCATGATGTCCCCAGTTAGGGTTGCCAACTTTTCATGTCTACAATTCTGGACATGCACATGAAAGCAAAATGCCTGCAGAATAGAAGTGTGCATTAACTGCCCCTCAAGGGAATTGTTGTACAATATTACTGTGCTCAATCAAACATATTCTTGTATTCTTCAATGTCAGTGACAGTGTTCCTTAATTCTGGACTGTCCAGAAAAATTCTGGACAGTTAGCAACTCTATCCCCAGTAGGTCTTTGGAAGGTACATGTAGCTCGTATTCTTAAGGCTACACATACCTTGGTTTCAACTGGGATAGGTTCCCCTCTGTTGACTCTGGGTCTGAGGTGAGGCCGACACAGTTTACTGAGTTGCTGAAGTAAGTCCCTGTCCACCCTGTAGTGCTCTAGTATCTCCAGATCATGTAGCCCCTGTTAGGTTACCCTGGGTCTGAACACTCTTCTCCTCCTCCTCAGTCTGGGATGGTTGTCAGCATTATCCTCCTCACCACCCTTAGTCTCTAGCGCATACTGATGTATCAAAGTGACACCAGCCCCTAACATTATTTTATCAGTTAAAATCCCCCAAGTGTGTACACCAGTGGTGCAGAGTTTGTGGGGAAAAAAACAGACTGAAAGGTTTTTGCATAGTTTATGCTGGTGTGCTGCAGATGCTGCCTGTGTGATTGGCTGATTGTCATACATTGCACCTGCCAGCTATATTATTTATACTTGAGTGCCTTTCTTCTGCTAGTTTCTGTTTTTTTTCTTCCCATTTCTGCCCCTTCTAAGCCCAGTGTTGCACCATGCAAACCCGCTACTCAAATGTAAACACTTCTCTTATTTCCTGTTTTTTTTTTATTATCTCTGTTGTGTTTAAGCCTCGCAGCACGCCACACAAACCATTTGGGTTATAGTAAACAGTATTGAGCAGAAAGGGCCCTCCCAGGGACATGAACATGCTCAACATTTCTTGAACTAGCTCAGACACACCCCATTGCTTAACTGTGCTTAGCTGAGTGCAAATAGTGGCCGTAGAGCTCCAATTTGCTGAGATGAAGCACAACACAACCCCGTTTCATGTCAGCTGCTTCTCCTGCTTACACTACAGCATTATAGCTCCTGTACGGTTAGGTGCAGGTAGACACGGTCTCCCATTTTGCTATTCAATAAATTTAGCTCATTTGCATAGCCCACTGCCTTGGTCCCTTATTGCATCACTACACTGGAGCCTATCTCCTTAGCTACCAGTGTCACCTGTTATTGGTTTGGTTCTGCATGCTACCCACTATAATGGCAAAATTTATATTTCACATAAAATTGTCTTTTTACATTTTTTTTATTTTCTGCACAATCTTGTTTCTTTGCCACTGTGCTACACTTAAATGGCCAAAACTGGCCAAAAAATAAACTTTGATTTTTATCATTTTGAAACAGTTTTCTATGTCAATGGCCATATTTTTGAACATTGGCATGCCTAATGGTCATAATACATGCTTTACTTTGAGCTGTCATGCCCCTGTTTTGATTTTTGCAGAACTGTACACAGTAACAGAATACATTTCTGCAGTGGACACTGTTCTGAGACAGATGCCTGTCTGCTTAATGAATCACTAATTCACCTCATTTGCATGGTTTTCATCTGCAAATGAGGTAATTAGCATTATTCAGTGGTTTCCATGTCAGAATAGTGCTGGGAGGCTTGTGCACACCCGCCAGCCTTGTTTACTGGATCGCTCAGCAGCCATATTCCATGCAGTAGCTGCTACACTATTCTGACATGGAGAATTGGCTTTATTGAATCCCAGCCAATGTGTCTGTTACTGCACTGAAACTGAAAGCTAACATCCCAGGTGAAAAACAACCATTGATGCAGCTGGTAGCATTTAGCATCTACCTGTGAAAATACATAGACAGGGCTTTTCTTAGATCTAAGGCAGATCCTGGAAGTCATAAAACAATAAAACACTTCCATGTCTCAAGCCTAGTAATTATTTATCTTTCAAGACAACACAGAGAGCTCCCTAGTATAGACATCCTGTCTCTTACTGTCATAAAGTAATTTAATTTCAGCTATTTTTCTGAAGTTAACCTCTTTTGTTCCAGTTTCCATTGTTAAAATATATACATTTAAACAGTTACAATAGTGCAGCTACATTTCTGTTCTATTCCAGTAGGGTGCACTATGGTTATATCTTTAAACAGCGCTTTGTAAAATACCTCTTCAGCACACGTCTGTACCAACAGCACTTTGTAAAATGCCTCTTCAGCACACGTCTGTACAAACCATTTTCTATAACATACAGTTCTAATGCAGCACACATCTGTACAAACCATTTTATATGACATACTGTTGTAATACATTTGTAACACAAGCATATGAACCATGTTGATAGTCACATATCTGTAAAATTCCAGATAGATGGGCTGGCAATATCTCCTTTCATAAAAGCCAAACAGTTGCAGAACAAAGCTTAGTTCATAGAACCAACACTGGATGCCATATGAAACAAACTAAGCAATGCTGATACTGAACAAGTGTTTAATAAAACAGAGCTTTCAGGTCAAAATAACCCTTCATCATTGTATAAAATAAAATGTATCTCTTAATACAGGATTTAAAGAAACAGTCTCATTTAAACCCGGTGGTACATCAGCACAAAGGCATATTATCCATTGATATTCTTTCATCTCAAGCTTATTATTTAAATCTCCCCCTCGTATATCCTTATATACTCTAATCTATTACCCTAAAAGAGAATTTATGTGCATTCCCATATACATTGATATGCTTGGCCAAGATATAAACAAATGTGTTTGAAATAGATACCTGTGCTTTTAAAATTATTGTTCTTAACTAGGATTTGATTGTTTAATTGAATAATTAATGGCTGTGTGATTTTTGATAGTATAAACATTGCTAGTATGTGTTAGTATTTTATACACTGATGAACGGTTTGTTTGACCTGAAAGCTCTGTTTTATTAAACATTTGTTCAGTATCAGAGTTGCTTGGTTTGTTTTGCATCCAATATCTCCTTTCATGACAGGGCTCATAAACATTGTATATATTTCTGATGTACCATTTATTTCTTTTTGAATTCTTCATTTGAGAACCTGCTGATGAGGAATTGTAGAAATGTAGAATTACAGGTGAAATCAATCAGCTGAGAATGTATAGTATGAAACAGCAAATAATGAAGGTGATAATATTATGTCTCAGGGGTAGAGCATGTTCTATAGTAACTTCTGAAAAGGCTTGAGTGTAGAAATAGAATAGCACTGAAGAGTTAAGATTAATATCTTGCTACACCATACACATCAGGGAAAGGACTGATTAACTAGCTGAAATGTGGGGTGTACTCCAAAATGAAAGACCAGGAAGGCTAGGGTGTTTGATGGATTAAATTTCCTTAAAAATAGCACTAATAGTTTTTAATAGGATGTTTAAATACAAGGAAGTATTGATTGTTGCAATATTATTATGGTTGCCAGTTGCAACTGCATGAATCAGTATATGGCTCATGCACGTGCTTGATAGCTGCAGTCATAAATGCAGGTGCACATCATTCACCATTGACATAATCCAGGGTAGAGTGAGACCCATGGAGTAAAGGTCCCCATAAACTCTTGAGTATTGTGACTTGATATGACAATAATAAACTGGGAAGCAGATGCCCCCTTTGTTTTGAGAGTTGTAATGCATCTTTGCTAAGACCCTGGATGAGATCAGGGACCATAAGAATCTTATTAAAGAATTTTAACTGTATGTCCCAGTAACTTCCTATATGTACACATCACTTGAAATAAATTGCCCCCCTCTGTTTTGCCTGTGCTTCTTGCTCAGTCTTGAAGGCAACTGAAAATAGTAACCTGTAAGCATAGCAGTTGTAGTACTCTTTATCCCTAGGTGGGCTCTATAAAATGCATCAGCAAATAAAGGAAAAGATGAATTTTAAGAACTATCAGATGCTCCAACCATGTTAAATACCACCTTGAGCAAATAAGAAAAAATATAAACAGGAACAATTGCAGTAAAAATGAACATTATTAGAGCTATATACATAATATTAAGGGTCTTTCAAGGTTGTGGGGTAAAAACTTACCCCAGACCCCATCCACTATTTTTTAAACTAGCTTTTGCTTAAGGTCTGCATCAATTTGGTCAGCATAGGAAATGACAGCTTCCTGTGTTTGGTCAAGGCATTTGGAACAGCATAACATTTAGGTTGGTCTTGTTCACAAATGAGTAGCCAGATTCACCCAAACATGCCTCCACTGAATATGTTTATTCTCATAATCAGAAGCTTAGCTAGGGTGCATTTGCAGTCAGAAGATAGGACTAAAGCCCTTCAGGATTAAGGGTGATGGCACCAGGTGCTATATGAGCCAGATATGGCTCTGCTGACAATTAAGTCCATCTTATATCCCTCAGCTCTGCTGAGCACATTTATGTACCCACCATGCAGCACATAAATCCAGAATCCAAACTTGTGCCCCCTCCACTCAGCCATGGCTAAAAATCTACCAGTACACTCGAGTTTGTACTAGTTTCAGTCTCTGTTTCACATGGCTATGAACAGTTTTAGAAATGTACATATACAGTACATGGTATTACAGTAATATCTGCCCCTTCGTTAATCTTGAAACTCACTGGAGTACCCCGAATAGGAATTTTTGCTTAGTTGTCTGCTTCAAAATCAGATGCAGTAATGACTGAAACCGGAAAAAAATACGTGTGTACCTTATTTTCAGTTTCCTTTTCAGAAGCAACCTCTTTAATTTACTTTGTCTTATAAATGACAGTACAATGGCCCAGTCTCACATTTGTATACCTTCTGCACATACAACACATTATGCTGACTCACCATTACTATCTTTATACCTCATACTTTCGCCAGGCTTACACTCACTCTGCTTTCGATGCATTTGTCTAGTTGGACTGGAAGAAATACTGCCCTTTAAAATTAACATTAACCTTGATTTTTACTTCATGCTGATCATTTGCCATATTTAATTTAGCATTTTGCTTTCTTTAGCAATTCATCCTGTCTGGGAATTTGTAATACCTTTTCCAAAGTTAAATTAACTTTAAGTTGTAACTTTTAAGGCACTTCTGCATCACCAAGTCCATTCACAATTTTATCTCTGATTTGTTCATCTTTTATACCATTAAACCCATAGTTTTTGGCCAGTTCCTACAGTCACCTTATAAATGCATTAACACTTTCACCCTTTGCTTGTACACATCTGCAGATGCCGGTCCTTCCTTGTATTATATTTTTTTCTGGCACAATGTGCTTATTGAGTTTGCTAATCATTGACTCAGATGCTAATCTGCCCAAATTAGCCACAATCATCATGCATTTCTCAACAGCCTCCCTGATCATAAGTCAGATGGAGGCATGCTACTACCATAGCCAGATTTAGGTTTAGGCCAACTAGGTGGCTGCCTAGGGCGCCAGTCAATCTGGGGTGCTTTTACAAGTTTTTTTCCCTCTGTGAGTTCCAGCCCTCCTGCTGAGCGAAGAACAGCTCCCTGTAAAGAAAGAGCTGTACACATCCCTCACAAATGTACCACTTCTTGTGGTACTATGTATACAAATGTACCGCTTTCCGTGGTACTGTGTCCCACAAATGTACCACTTCTCATGGTACCATGTCCCAGACCTGTCAAGTGAACAGTATTTGCTGGAAAATACAGAATAGTGTGCTTAAAAATTATGATTTTTTTTTTTTTAGTTTAAGCTGTGACCTGCAATGTCATAAGACAGTTGCCTTAATGTCACTACAGGTCCTGTATGAGAGTACAACTAACAATAAGCTAACAAGCCACACTGTTGGCAACTGGACTGCACACACTGTGTATCACACAGAGAAGAGGAAGGGAAGACTTGCCTAAGTTCAGGTAATGCATCGGGGTACGTATGGGTTTCAGCGTTTTCATGTTGGATTCTATATGGCCAGGTATACTTACTAAAAGTGCAGTCTTAATTGTACTTTTTACCTGGTGGTTCACACAGACTTTCTTTTCTGCTATGATATGTTTATTTCATGGAAGGATACACATCTATCATTGCTATAACTAAATAGCATCCATGTCTGTTGCTTTTAAACAATTCTCTTTACCATTTTTGCTTTCCATCAACAAAGTAGATGAAATACGAAGGTTGCTGAATTGTACGCCATTCAGTTTTATAAGTGTTGAAAAGGTTGCATTTCACATTTGGGACAATCATAAACTTTACTTCACTGTCCAAGTATTTTATATTTTTCTCTAATTTTTCAGTTTAAATAATGAGAAACATTTCTGAATACTGTCAGATTTAAATATATAATTTTGCCATAAAATCAAAAAGATAAATGCCTTAACAACCCTAGGTCTTGGAGAAAAAAATTATGATATTCATCCCACACTGGAATGCTTCTTCTTTACTTAATGTGCGAGTGTGGCTACTGTTTTTTATAAAATTGAGATGCAGAAGAAGCTATGACTGCTAGGCAGGATTGGGAAATGTGTGTAGATGAAAGGAACTTGTCAGCGTCTCAGTTTAAACAGTAAGTAATCTGGATTTGGAAGACTAGTGAGCATTTATATGACATAAGAAGGAATGCTTTATTATTGTGACCAATATTTTGAATTACAATTGGATACCTGAATGTAAGCAGTCAGAAAGATGGCTGTAATTGAGAGGCACAGAGGTCATCCTTGTTATCTGATTACTATAAAATAGCTGTCACTGATCTGAACTTGCAGGAGTAATGTCACACAATGCACTGTGTTTGCTGAAGTCAGTGTAAAATCAGTATGCATACGGCTTATGTCCATGTATGTGTATGGAGGGGTCACAGTGTATTTAAGTGAATGTAACAAGTTGGCCATGATTTCTTTCACTTTCCATCATGAACATTAATACAAGATGCATGGGAAGTAACTGATGATTGGCAGTGGCACAGCAAGTAACTTTGCCATCTCATACTACATAGCACTATTTGAGTTTTTGGCTGTGGCTTTCTTCTGGGGGGAGTCTACATATCCTTCCTCTCTTTGTGTTGGTTTACTCATGTGCTCTGGTTTCCTCCAACACTACAAAGACATGATGTCTGAGAATAGATTTTCTATATGTGGACATGCACAATACTGCAACTTCATCTAGTTTAAAGGCAGTCCTTTTTAGAGGTGTGCACAGAAGGTTGTTGTAGTTTGGCGTCTATATCACGTTATCGAAATCTTACTACATCGAATCACTAAAGGTTGACTTCTAGTGATTGATGTAGTAAAACATCGAATAACACTTAAAAAACAAAAAGCAAACAAAAATAAAAACTAACTAGCGTAGGCAGGGGGGTAAGCCCCCCACACCCCCTACTTAAATATTCCAACTCCGAGACCACACTACATTGAGGTAAATGGAAATTTCCCCCTATGGAGCTTTCCGTTTACCTGCACGATGTTCTGCACTTTTGATGTTGTGGTGCCGACAATATCAGCTTCGATACTGTCGGCTTTCGACATCATGAAGTAGACCCGTAGTTTTTGTGGGTTGCTGGGAATGGCTTGGTCATTAGTACTTTATTTTTTTCTTCTAATCAACCCTCTTAGGATGTATAGTGGACAGCGTGGTCATTATTTCTTTAAACCACCCCCCCCCCAAAAAAAAGTCTTAGAGGTTGCACAGAAGGTCTCAATAGCTTGTCTAGAGACAGTGTACTGTTGGAATACATTACTGTGAGGATTATTATTTTCACTTTCTTCACAAGTAAACACATAACTATACAGTTGATTATTTGAGGGGTAGAGGTAAGGAAGCATGCTGTTCTATACATTTGACAGCAACAAATTCAGCTATGTTGCTGTGTTTTATTTGCTCTTTCAGTTTTGTCCTAGTCTGACATTGGGGTGGTTTACAGAAGGTGACTGTCTTTTGAGGGCAGAGAGGAGGAAGCATGCAGTATATATGTTTAACAGCAGTCACATGAAATATATGGTTGTGGCAGTTTTGTCTTCACCCGAGTCTAACACCAGAGAAATACACTGAAGGTGGCTATCTTATTTTTGGAGGACAGAGATGCAGGTATGATTCCCAGACATGATATATGTATATTTACAAGCATTTTATTGTGATTTGCTATTTTCCCAGACACAAATCTTACTTGAAAGAACTAAAATAAAGACTGAATTCATTCCTTCATTGGATCAAAAGATTGGTAGCTAGTTGACCATGGTGGTGCAGCAGTTAGCACTGTCACCTCATAGCCAGAGGTTCACCAGTTCAGTTCTCGGCTGGAGTGCCTTCTGTCCAGAGTCTGCATGTCCTCCCTACAGTCGAGTGAGTTTTAAAGACATGTAGGTAGGTGCGTGATTTGTGAAGGCTAGGTGCCAGGCTGGCAACTCGACACCATAAAAAAAACACTGCCAATCAATTTGCAAACCGGTGATCCACTGTGGCAACCCCTAACTGGGAAAAGCTGAAGGACATTGCTTTTATTTTTGGATCAAAAGATTGGTAGATAACTCCAAAATGCACCTCTGAGCATATATAACCTATGGCTTCTGGATCTGCCTTGATCTGAGTTTTAGACTTCATACCCTTCAGAAAGATCATGCTAATGCAAAACCTGTTATTCTATCAACTTTCTAAGTTTGTAAGTTCAAAATTGTCCCTATGTGTACCATTTTTTCTGGCTTTGTCCAGATTCCTTACTCTAAGAGGTTGATTGGTATGTATAGTATCCTTACCTAGGGTGCCACTTCACCTAAGGCTGGCCCTGACTACTACAAGAAAGAAAGAGAACAACACAATCTCTCCTTCACCTTTGTAACTACTAACTTCTCCTCTTCCTCTTCCTCTGATGACCCTAATTTTGTATTCAGCTCAGTAACCATTGCTGCACGTTCATTTGATTATAGTAATAGTTTATAGCCCCCCACTCACCTAACCTTTCTGAGAATATGATTATAATCATTTTAAAATGCACAAGAAACTGTTTATTCTTGAATGCTTGCAGAGACTCTCACATTTGTTTGTCTTTCTCCCAGTTTAACCTCACCCAGATGATAACCTCTCCAACCAGACCTAATGCGAACGCTGGAGACAACTTTCTCCTTGACTTATTTATTAGCAACATTCTTTGCTATATCTCAAAAGTATCCTGTTCATTCAACTCAGTGACCATCTACCTATCTATGGAATCTTATCATTTAGGGCTCCCTTAACCCCTCCATCATGACTGCAACCAGACCTATAACTGAAAACAAAAGACATGAAGTTGTCTCTGACATGAGCAGAATACACTGATCTCTATATTAGTCATATGCCATAAACTCTTTAACTTTAATGTCAACTTATTTAACTTCATACTTTCTAGCATCAACTGGTTCTTCCTAAAGAGACTCCCTCTCAATGAAGCTGTGCTAAAATGTAACCACATTTTCCTAGAAACTCTCATCTCTCTCGCCCCCTCCAGAAAAATTAGAATTAAATCTAAGTATGCCCCCTGGCTATCTAAGAAAACCCAATCTCTTATGCACAGAAGAGACAGTGCTTGGAAAGCCAGGGCTAAAACCAAAGAACCACCCCTGTTCCAAAACTACAAGGAACTCAAGAACCTTGTCAACAAACAAATCAACTATGAAAAAATCCCACTACAACTCTCCCCAACTAAACTATAAATCCAACCCAAATAAATTCTGGACCACCCTTAACACAATTCTCCAGCCTGGTTGCCCTTCCACTCCCTCCCCTTTCCCAAGTAACACTCCTCTAGAAACTGATGCTCTTCACAGTAATCACTTCATTGATACTGCCCAAAAAATTACACATACTAACTGCAACACAAACACCACTTCTACCCCTTCCAACCCGGTCAACAAAAAGCTCTTCACCTTTGAACCTGTTACTAGTGCTTATGTCAAATCACTTCTGCTTAAGCTCAAACCCTGCCCTCCCTCCTCAGACAACCTTTTGTTCCTTAAACTGTCTGCTGAATCCATAGCCTTCCCTGTATCCTGCAAATCAATACATCCATTCAAGAAGCTACAGTCCCTGACATTTGGAAATCCTTCTTCACCATCCCTCTGCAAAAAGGGGGGAATTCTACTGACCCATCTAACTATAGATGCAGAGCCATCCTTTCCTCTATCTAAAGTACTTGAAAAATGCATTCATACTCAGCTGCTAAACTTTCTTCTTCAGGAAAACCTTCTCACATGAACTCAACATGGTTTCTGGCCATACCACAGCACAACTTCCACCCTCCTGTCATTTACTCATAAAGTGAGGATATAGATAATAACAGCTTGTTTCCTGCCTTTTTCTTGACCTCTCCAAAGCCTTTGACACTGTCTCTCACCCTATTCTTCTATCTAAACTTGCTAACCTCAATCTCTCTTCTCCTTCACTTCAATGGTTCACTAGCTACCTATCCAATAGGCAACAATCGGTCAAGTGACTCTCTTCCTGCTCCCCCTCTCTTCCTGTTACATCTGATGTACCACTATCCTGGGTTCCCTTCTGTTTAACATTTTCACAAATGATCTTCACACATCTTGCAAACAATCCTCCCTAATACAATGTGCTGATGATTCCACTCTCATCTCCATCTCCAATAACATCTCAGATCTCCATGCTCAGACCCAAGACGACTTTCTATCCATTGAAAAATGGCTGTCTGATAATCAACTCATCTTAAACCCAAATAAAACTAAACTCCTGCTTTTTCTCCCTCATTTTCTCTCACAGCATAAATCAACGTTTGTCATCACATCCTCCAATAAGACCATCGTATAATCTGAACGCCACATTAAGCTCTTAGGTACCATTATAGATGATGAATTTAAATTCAACTTGCATATATTGCAAAGCATAAAATAAAACACCAAAAACTAGGTCTGCTATACTGTAATAGAAAATGTCTAACTACCAATGCTAGACTCTCACTGGCTCAGGCTCTCCTCCTCCCCTCCCTCCTGTATGCTGCCCCAATCCTAACTAACACACAGGCTACAACCTTCTCCAAACTCCAACAAAGTTGGTAGATTTGCCACCAACTCTCCTCACAACTCTCACCACTGCCTTGCACTCAACTCTCTCCAATGGCTTGAATTCCCTCAACAACTCCCACTATCACATTTGCAAATTATACACTCTGTAGTATACAAACCATGTACCTGCCCAGCCCTCTCCTCTCTGGTATCCTCTTATACCCCTACATGCACTCTTCGCACCTGTAACCAGTTACTCCTGGATATTTACCAACCCAACAAAATGATTAGTAAACTACTCTACAAATCCACCGTACTCCAAGCTTGGAATAAATTCCCTGTACACATAAGATCTATTCCTCACCCTAAACACTTCAAAAAGGAACTTAAACTTCACTTTCTTAACACCAAGACTTGTCCCTGTCAGTCTCCTACCTAATCCACTACACTACTTTATGCATTTCACCCCTACTACACTGACTTCCTCCTACAACATCTCCAATTTTTTCTCCTTTCAACCTTAGTCCTACTCTGAGAATACACCTATTGGCTATACCACTCCACCACATGCACATATGTACATACTGTCTGCTCATCTATAAATTAATTCTCTTCTCTGTAAAATCTTTTTCACTCTCTTGGAAAATAGAATTGCAGAATATATTGTCAAGATAAAAAAAATATTATTTGCTCTGTTATGTTTACGTACTATACTTTCTCTGTATTTCTGCAACTGATGTATATTAATTTTCTGCACTGGTGCTTGTAATTTTTGTACTGTAATCCATCTGTATTTGGAACATTTCTCCTCGGGTCTCCACTGAAAATGGGTTTCTAGCCCAGTTGTACCAACCCGGTTAACAAATGTCAAATAAAATAAAATAAAATAAATATGAGCAAACATGTACTTTGCACATATGTAATGCCTTCATCAAGGACATACTTTATAAACACTTCCCTATCATAAGGCAGCATCTTAGGAGATAAATTGTCTCTGACTTACTTAATACTGAAATCATTGGACACAAACCAAACAGCTCATACATAAGTACTATACAGTCAGAGCATAGTTATCAGAGCATGCTGGCTTATTGTTTTATTGAGAGAGAATTGTAGTAACTCTATCTGAAGGGACAGAAGTCTAATGTAAAATATGTAAAGGTCATTAAGGTCTCACAAAATGTCAAAAACCCAAAGTTCCACTGTAGTGGCAAAACATCAACCAAGGCATTTTAATTCCAGTCTCAAAAGTGTCAGTTCTGTATTATGTGTAAATCACCACAGGTATAAGAGCCACTAAGCCCAACACCATTACCACATGGTCCATGACAGAAGATAACTGCTTTCTTAACATGAGTTTGAAGGCAAAACATACTTTGTGGTTGTAGAGTGTTACTCTTGTGACACATAAATAATTCATGTATAAAACAAGATTAGACAACAAATCATAGCCGGGTTCCTGTGGTATAGACTACCAACTGAACTGGTTACTGACAGTGGTACACAGTTTATATCAAATGAGTTCTAACTGATTGTTATTCACAAAGGTTTCACCAATACAATAAGATGCTGTCCGGTTCAATTCTCAGTTAGAGCGTCTTCTCCATGGGGACATGCGTGAATGGGCGTACCTTTGTTGAAGGTTGTGCGTCAGGGCTGGTAACTCGGCACATAAAAATGAACTACCAATCATTAGCAGACCAGAGTTCCACTGTGGCGACCCCTAACCGGGAAAAGCCAAAAGACGCAAAAAAAAACATCACGTCCTCACTCTCTGCAGTCAAGTGGTGAAGCTGAGAGGCAGTACAAACCACCAAAAAGATAGTCGATAATCATTTCCTCATGGCATATCAAGATTCTCCCCACAGTGCTACAGGAGCAAGTCCTTCACAGCTGATGCTTGGAAGGCAAATACAGAATGGCATGCCAGTGTTAGAATTAAAACTGGAGCCTAAAATTATTCAGTCCAGTCAAACAAAATCACCAAAAAGCCAGTGCTTCATGCAAAAAAAGTTTACATCTATTGTCACGGTCCACTCCCACTATCTATCCTTCTAACAGGTCAAGCTTTGCATTTAAAGTTGGGGGGGGCAGTAGGAAACAAGAGATGTTACAGTGCAGCAAACTCTTACATAGTGCAAAGAAAGATGGCAGCAAAGCTCAACAAGATATAAGACATATCCACTGGTTCCTGCTGGTCATCAACCTGAAAGGAGGTTGTCAGAAAATTAATTAAACCAGTGTGAGCCAAGAATAGCCAGATTGATAACCTGTAAATCTCTATCTCATAGGTTAGCACTAGGCTAACTGCCCTTGCGAGCCATTGTAAACCTAGCCAATTATCCCTTGTGAGACTCAAACCCTACACTTTGTGTTTGCAAGGCAAACACCTTGACCATTAGGCCACCCTCCCAATCTCAACTAAGTAAAGACCTTAACCATTCATGATGAGGGTGGGGGTTCAAGTCCGACTGTTCATAATGGCAGACAGTGTGCTGTCCAAGCAATCAAATCGTGTGGCTGTTCCTGTCCTGATCCCATGGTCTTTGTTTTGTCTGGTAACTGTCAAAATTCTAATACTTGTAATAGCATGTCTCACAATTTTCTTTCCACAGGTTTGATTTTCATTTCTAGTCCAAGTTTTCACAACATTCGAATGACCAAGAGTTTTTGAGCAATCTGTATATCAAATCACTTTAGAAGTGACAGGGTAATAAAGATAGTTAAGTAACTGCATGCATTTTTTTTCTACTACTACATGTTGAAATGTTTCATAAATAATTATGTTTGTAGTGTGTAGTATCTACATGCTTTTGTAGGATCAATCCAAAATGTTGAATGTATTTCAGTAATTTTGAAAAAAGACATTTTTCTGTTAATTGAGAAATGTGATGAAGAGTAAACTAAAACTGCTACTGTTTTATATAATGCAAATGTGCAACCCATCTATTGCCACTTTAAGACTATAGTATAGTGTTGCCATTTTAAGACTGAGCATATCTCATAATGCATCTCATTTCTAAGCTAGTCAGATGAGTGGAAGATGCCTAAAGTGCTAATATAATTATTTATTTTATTTATTTATTGACATTTGTTAACCGGGTTGGTCCAGCTGGGCTTGTGGCCCGTTTTCAGTGGAGACCCGTGGAGAAAAGATCCAAGAAAAACAGAGATTATACATACAGAGAAGTGATAGCATATGCATTAACATGTGAACAGGAATTGAATAAAAATTTAAAAAAAACAGACATTTTGAAGACAGTAAAACTGGTAACATATACATTAACATGCGATTAACGTGATCAAAAATTTAAATTATACAATAGTATTTAAAAGACAAAAGTAAAAAGAAATAAATTTAAACGTAGTTATGTCTATCCTATGTTATCAGGGTTATACTTTACTTACATATTTACAAAAAGAGTTATTTCCAGTCAGATTTAAGCATTAAGTAGAAATAAGTATCCTCAAGTAGGGGAATACTTTGTAGAGAGGGGGGTACTGAGAGGCGTACCCAAGGAGGGGAGAGAGGAGTTATAAGTGTAATTACTGTTGAAATGCCATGCTATTCTGAATAAAAGTCACCCATTTGACTAAATGGGTACTGTATCCTGACAGTTTTAGGCTATTAGTAAGTATGACTGGGTAACAATAGGTGGGCACTCTAACAAGAAGCACAAAGCCTGTGTGTCCAAATCTTTAGCAAATTGAAAGCAAGGTAAAAACAATGGGTCTCAAATAAGATGATTTTTAATGTGTTTAGGGGAAATATACAGTCTTTAGGAAGTACACTGAAACACAAAAAGGAATAAGAAACTCAGTAGGGCAGTCAGAAAAACAGCTTCCCTAGCAAAGAAAAAAAATAGCCTGTTTCATATGGAAGGGGAAATTAACTTTTTTTAGATTCATACAGAAATGAGAATAGCAAAAGATAAACAAAAACTGTCTAAGGTGGAGTAATGAAGTAGTGCTAGTAAATACATATTTTTGCTGAATATTCATGAAGGAAACAAAGAATGGTATATTTGCCAAAATAGCCTTCAGCAGCACTCGGCTTAAGTGAGTTAATCCCTAACATTTCCTGCAGAAAGGATCTTAAACAAAAACAGATGCAAAGTGCTGTGGTGCCTGATGATATTGACCTTAGAATTCTTGTAGAATTTAGGGCAGGATTAAGAAGGCTTACCATGATTTCTGCATCTGCATCATGGGAAGCCTTCCTGATTCAGAGGCTGCTCTCCTGCCACTGTTTTACCCTTGCAGTGGCTGTTTCATGGAGACTGGCCTCTATGTAGAAAGGTTATTTGACACAATAATACATGAAGATTTATTGAACAACCCAGACTTAGTGTATGCTGGGGTGGTATTTAAGGTAAGTAAATAACATGATAATTGAGAAAATAAGGTTTGCTAGATTCTGGGATGTGTTACAAAAGAGCATCTTCAGGATAAGGACAGAACTCAGTATTCCTATTTGATTGCATTTATTAATATCCCATCTGCAGTACAGTGTAAAATTCTGGAGACCATCCTTGTGAACGCACATAGACAACAGGCAAGAGGAAGCTCAGAGGAGTGAAACAAAAATGTTGTATGCTGTTTAACAGAAGCTATGTAAAGAGATACTTAACAGACATACTGTTGAGAAAGAATGGCAGAAAATTGAGTGTAAGAAACTTGTTAGTAACTCAGGTAAAGCTAACGGGACCAAGGTAGTACTATATAAAAAATGATTTATGAGAATAAGACACAGCTTGAGGACACAATATTGGTGATTCAGGGGATATACAAAGATGCATTATTTCACAGAAGGAGATGTACTTGACTGGCACAGCCTTCAGGAAAATGTAGCTAGGTCATAAACTGTGAATGACTTCAAGAAATTAAGGCTATGAGCTGTTATCAAGCTGCTTCCTGTGGTTCAGGGTTTGATGTCCTTTAGCCACCATTTGTCTGCTTTGTGACTCTGAGCAAGTCATTTAACTAGACAGTGCTCATGGGCTGAATCTGAAAAAGGTTCATGTCAATCGCTGCTCTACCCAGGTTAACAATAAATAAATAAATAAACATATAAATAAATAAATGTAATGGTAAAGTGTAAAGCCACCCTTATGGGGACTGAAGTGGTGGTATAAGTTAAGTAAGACGTGCCACTTACCTAACAAAAGATGTCCAGATTAGGTGGGCCATCACATTCTTAACTACCATTAGAAAATATCTTGATGGCCATCAGAATATTTGCTCCAGCACAATTCAAGGTGTATGTGTGCTAATATCTGCCTTTGGCCAGGAACTGTTCTACTGCATGAGTGTGAAAATATCTGCCCTACATCCTTGGTGGCTGCATTATGTCTGCACTCTGTGTATCCACATGCTGGGCAGCTCAGGGTGCTCCTTCCAAAGCGACTTCATGCACAACCTCCAACATTAGTTTTAGACCAACATGAGCTGTCAATCAAACCTAATCTAGTCTTTACCCTGATTGCAGGAAAACTTGCTGGCTTAATATTTGTGCACAGGATTATGACAGGGAGATGTTAAAGGTTTTATAAGGAGAGAGGATGAGGGACATAAACAGTAGATTATTGAGATAAGCCACTTCCTGAATGTCCCATGTTATCTCTTCACAGAGAGTTATGGTCCCATTGAATGGTGTACTCGAGTGGGTGGCGGACACTGAATCCATGGAGACTTTCAAAATGCTACATGATAAGTGAAACAAAGCTGTGGAAGGAAAGGCAGGGACAGACGGGAAGCAGAATGTTAAATGCACTGAAAGGGAGGACTAGACAGCCTTATTTCCTTCTGCTACAGTCCAAATGAAATGTAATTTAGTTAATGCTGACATGTTGCTACAGCTGTCTTACCAGAGTATAACATTTATCACATCCTGCTGATTTTAGCAGACATTGCCCACTTGCTCATTTGTTGCTTCATGCCATGGATCAACCCGCTGAACAATGCAGTTCTGGCTTGTGTCAAGGCCTTTTTTTTTCTCTCTCTGTGTATTAGTAAAAACAAAAAATGCCTGGAACATTGGTATGTCTTTTCAGCTGACTGCATAGGTACACATGGCTTTCAGGAACTGGAGAGCAGTGTGTATGAATTTTCTATTTATTTATTTATTTTTTTAATGGGGTTGCACTGCCTTGCTTTGTTGGTGTAGTACTAGACTGTATTTAATATCACTTTTGATTTGTACATGGTTTATCAAACAGCATGCCCCATCATGATGTCAATGTTATCTGTGTCTGTGTGCTATTATATCTTAGCATCGCTTTTAGTGTGTTATCCTGGACACACGTAGTTATATGTGGCACTTAGTCTGTTAAAAAAAAAAATGCATAGTCCTTCTTCGGGATATGAACCTATGAACCTATGAACCTATGAACATAGCATGCCTTCTGCATTGAATATAGTCTTTAACCTATTAATTTTTATTAGCTATTTGTTGACTGCTTTTGGCATTGAGGTTGTCTGATTCATCTATGATAGCTTCCCTTTCTCATTCATCCTCAAAGCATATTGTAGCTGCTTTATGTATACACTGCATTAGCCTATCCTGTAGATCTGCAGCTGTGGATGTTTACCTGTATCATGCTTGCAATTGTAGCCAGCATTCAAATACTAGAGACATATGCATGTGCTTATTGTTGCTATGCATTGCACAGTGCTATGCGTTTGTCACAAGTAGGATACTACTGATTACTTTTTAAGCAAGCTGACTTGCATGTGTACAGACATTGTATGATGCTTCATGTTGAATAAATAAATATATATGTTGCTGCAGACAGCATTCTGTTCTGCACTGTCCATGTTTTCCCACTATGTCAATGGGCAGCAGGACCACTACCAGAAGTCACTCCTCACTCATAGTGTTTTGGTCATGCTTTCTGCTATTACACTTTGGATAACTATGTCTGGTATTTCATTTAGCAACTGAACATACAATGTGTAATTCATGCTGCTGCATTACACCTGAACATTTTCCATGGGTCTGTTGGAATGTTACATTCTACAACTCTGTGCTATCCTCCACTTTTCAGATCCAGCCATATATTCAGCAGTTATCTCACTTCAGCAGATATTGAATGTATATTGGCTGAACTCAGTATGCATGCTGCATACATAAGGTGGTTCCATAACAATAAATGTTATGCAAATATATTATGAGGTATTCTCATGACATAACCCATTTGCATAGCAAAGCAGAGGCTTTAACTTCATATGCTGTCAAGCTGTCACAATTAAATCTACTGGTTCATATTGTATTTCAGGAATATGCCTTCTTTTCAACTTTGGGAAATGAGTTATCTCAGGAATGGGCTCCACAACACTCCACTAATTATTTTGAAATATGTTCATTAAAGTATGATTTGGGTATATTGCAAGTTTATCAGCTACCCATCAGTGATGTGGGAAACCAAAATTAGAAGCTTTGCTTTGATTTGGTAAATAATCTTGATTATCGATGGGATGCATATAAGTGTGTTTCACTTGAAGAACATAAGCATGAGCTTTAGTGTCTTATTGATTACCAGTCAAACACTTTTTACCCGTATACATCTGCAGCAATCAGAGGTAGCAAACCAGCAGGTACACCAATGCACTTTAGGCTTTGAGGAGAATAATATGATTTGAACATTTGTAAGCTCTAAGATTTGCCATCTAAAAAAGAGGTCAAACTTGATCTTCCTGATCGGTGATAAAGGCTGACACAGTGAAGTCTGCTTACATGGATCATTTGAAGCAAACCAGCCAGCATGACAAAACATGCAGTCCTAGCAGTTAAAGCAGTACAAAGAGAGCACAGATCTAATGCAAAGCATGAGATATCATCAACTAATGCAAGCCTTCAGCACCATTTTCTTCTTGCTGTTTAAACTTTCAGCTGTCTAGTCTCATTCAGTTAGTTAAAATGACTAATGTCCGTTCCTAAAATATATAATATACACATTCCCCAAACACAACCACAGTTCTCAAAAATAAAATTATTGCAGTTTCCCACCACATATAAAGCTTCTTCTTTAGGTTACATACAATCCTCCATGTTCCAGTATCAAAAGTCGCATAGTGAGAGCCATAGATTAAAATCCACCAGTGTCAGTGTGCTTGAGAGTTGGAAAAGTGTCCCTAGAGAGTTATAAGGTCATCTTTTTCTATTGCATAAATACATTTATTTATTTAATTTGATTACCAGGTAGATGTACCAGTTCTTGGACCATTTTTAGCCACAGCCCAACCAAAAAGCACAATTCATGTGCACAATTCATGTGCAGCTTGTAACCCTCCTGACAGGATTAACCTCCCCAGATACTGTGCCCCTTGGCCTGGTCAAGACCTACAGAAATAACAGACTTCATACTCAAATTCTGTTACCTCATCCCAGCGCTGAAAAGGACCACTGTCGTCCCTGTGCTGTACATGCCTAGGAAGCAGGAACTGTAGTAAAAGAGTATGTGTTATCTTCTACAACTGTAACCAATTCTTGTTTTATTAGCTTAAGTGAGCGGTCCCTACTGGGAATACCAGCAGCCATAGTCTCCCACTCACTATCCTCTATACCATCCATTACTCTAACCTCTATCTTTCCCCTTGGCTTTCTAGTGTTTCCTCTCCTTTCCCAAAAACTCTCCCAGTCTTCCCCCTGTGATATCTCAAATTGTTACAAGGAATAACCACTAGAGGGCAATATAACATTGAGACCCCTGTGTGCCATTGCATTTAGTCTTATCTTTCTTCCCTTCCCCCCACTAGTAAGCCCCTGACCTCCTTGTATACCTTACCTTGAACTTACCTTTCACATCTCTGATTGTTTTCCTCACTACTTGGCTCTACCTGCTCTGTTCGCCCTGCGGGCTCACTCCGCTCCCCTACCCTACCCCCAAATTCCACCCACCCCCACATCATGCTTATACCTGGCCTGTCCCTCCCACAATTAACTTACAACCACTGAACATCCTTCCCACCATCTACATTTCCTGTAACCTATCATACCCTTACTACCCTCATGCACTTAATTACATCACTCTAATTCATTCCTGTCAATCAACCAATTTCAATCAAAATGAAGATCTACCTCCAGCAAACAACCCTACTACTCCTCCTAGCATTTATCTACCATATTACTTGTTACAACTACCCATTACAAAATAGCTCTTCCTTCACCCATAAATCCACATCCATTATCTCTCCCATCCCTTCTACATATTCCCTCACAATAAGCCCCTCCCTATTCAACACCACTACCACTACCACTACATATACCCTTCTTAAAACAATCAATACCAACCCCAAATCTAATATTACACACAAACGCATAATAATATTACAAAAGATAGTAAAAACTCTACAAAAACGTGAACTATTAAATGATGGAGATATCCACCCTAACCCAGGCCTTTATGATACCAATCTTACTACTAATACTAAACCTACCAAACTAACCCAAATCAATACCAGAACAACAAATAGTCTACTCATTCTAAATCTAAACATCAGGAGCATCAACAAAAAGATACACGAGCTTCATGCTCTAATCTCACAATATCTCCCAGATATAATCAGTTTAACAGAAACATGGCTAAAACCAATCACCAGGGATACAGAGTTACTATCACCTGGATACAGTATCCTTCGTCAAGATAGACCAAAGAAGAAAGCTGGAGGCATTGCTCTACTTTATAAAAACACATTATCCATAGCTAAAACTGAGTTGACTTTACCCTCTCTGGACAAGGCAGAAATACTACTAACTAAGCTTAAAATAGGTAACAAAACTATCAACTTAGTTACAGGCTATATCCCCCCAGGCAATAATACCCCCATCATGGAAAACCTACTCCAATGGCTATCACAAACCATGCCACAAGAAACCTTTCTGTTAGGGGACTTTAATACTGACTGGCTAACATGCTCTTCCCAGACTCCCACTAATCATATCAACTTACTTAACTTCTCTCAACTAATCAAAGAACCCACTAGAATCGACAGAAACAGTAATAGAGAATCCCTTTTAGATTGGATTCTACTAAACAAAATACCTTGCTCATATTTAGCAGGTACCCTTCCTGACTCACTAAGTGATCATCAAACTACCTTTCTACTCAAATATAACTCCCACCACCCACAAACCCCTATACTTCAAACAATAAGAAACAAAAAACACTTTAACTTACCAAACTTCTTACAAGCCCTACAGCTCTACAACTGGCCACAACTGTATTATCTACCCCTAGACGAAGCTATCAAACACTTCAACTCTACCTTCCTAGAGATACTAAACAGGCATGCCCCTGCAAGAACTACCAGAATTAGATCTAAAACAGTTCCATGGCTATCAAGTGAAACAAGGCAAAAAATAAAAGAAAGGAATAGTGTCTGGACAGCCTGGAGGTCCAACAAAAACCCAGCAACACAGCAAACATACCAACAGTTAAGAAATCTTACTAAGAAACTAGTTATGCAAGATAAAAGAAATTACTTTATCACCCATCAAACCCAACACTCAAACAATCCAAAAAAATTCTGGGCAGGCTTAAATAGGTTACTACACCCTGGAAAAACCACTACTCCACCTCCAACAACAGGCCTAACAAAAGAAAATATAGCCGAATCATTTAAATCATTCTTTACTGAGACTGTACTTGCCCTTGCCCAAAACCAAACCTATTCAAATACTACAAGTGCCCCTCCCAAACCTAACAACCACCCCACATTTAAGCTACAACCTACTTCAACCTCTTATATAAGAAAACTACTATCCCAACTAAAACCAACTACACTAGGAGCTGATTCCCTCCCCAATGAATTCCTAAAACTAGCAGCTAACGAAATAGCAAAACCAGTCTCAATCCTAATAAACAGATCCATCTCAGAAGGTTCAGTACCATTGATCTGGAAAACTGCCTATATCATACCCCTACACAAAGGAGGTAATTTTTATGACATATCAAACTACAGACCAATAGCAATATTATCCCCACTTGCTAAAATACTAGAAAAATGTATTCACCATCAATTAATGACACATCTTATTGATCAAGAGCTCATATCTCATACACAGCATGTTTTTTGGCCAGGACATAGCACAACCACCGCCCTGCTAGCATTCATAGATACCATTAATCACAACAGGAATAATGGTAAGCTTTCTTCAGCCCTCTTCCTAGACCTATCAAAGGCCAGGTCATAGCACAACCACAGCCCTTCTAGCATTCATAGATACCATTAACCACAACAGGAATAATGGTAAGCTTTCTTCAGCCCTCTTCCTAGACCTATCAAAGGCCAGGACATAGCACAACCACCGCCCTGCTAGCATTCATAGATACCATTAACCACAACAGGAATAATGGTAAGCTTTCTTCAGCCCTCTTCCTAGACCTTTCAAAGGCATTTGATATGGTTAACCATGAAAAACTAATCTCCCATCTTGTAAACCTAGGATTAGATAACTTATCAGTCTCCTGGTTTAAAAACTGCCTCTACAATAGACAACAGGCAGTACTATGGAATAATAACTTGTCTCCACTCCTACCGGTAACACTCGGAGTACCTCAGGGATCTATACTAGGCCCCTTGATGTTCTCAATCTTTACAAATAATCTTCACTCAGTCGCAAAAGGTTCAAGCCTTATTCAATATGCAGATGATTCAACTATAATATGTAACGCCCCCACTTTACCAGACCTCCACAAAAAGACACAGGATAACATTCACTCAGTGGAAACATGGCTCACTGATAATGGCCTGATACTCAACCCCAAAAAAACCAAGCTACTATTATTTCATCCCTCAACCACTATTGCCCCCACCTGCACCTTTACTATCCACTCTAATAACGGTACCCCCATATCACCTGAAACCCAAACAAAACTACTAGGTATTACTATTGACAACAAGCTCAAATTTGATGCACATATCAATCTGGCCATTAAAAATACTAACAAAAAGCTAGGTAGCCTCTACAAACATAAAGCATTCCTGACCCATAATGCTAGAACTACTATAGCATGCACACACCTTCTCACAACACTACTGTACTCCTCACCCATCCTGATTAACTTATCCAAAACAGAAATCAACAAAATGACAACCTGCTACAATCAGATAGCCAAATTTGCTAACAACAGCTCCTACAGAACACATCACTGCCTAAACCTAAAGCAATTGGGCTGGATGGAACTACCTAACTTACTTATTTATAATCAGCTGGTTACTGCTCACAAGATACTCCATCAACAAAATATATCACCCTCACTAACTAACATTGTCCAACAATACTCCTGTCCTAGGCAACTCTGCTCAACTGACAAATTACTTTTAACTGTTACTAGATCCAACAACCATGCCGGAGACTCCCTTTACTCTTCTTATGTGGCCAAAATCTGGAACTCCCTGCCTACATCCTTATCCCTGATTATCTCACTACCTACATTTAAAAAAGCTATCTACAACTACCTCAACAACAAATGGTTATGTCCCTGTTCAATTCCAGACTAATGCCAGATCCACACCATTACTATCGTAACCATTGTCCTGAACTAGAGTCCTATCTGTTACTTGCATATAAATGTACACCACATCAAAGGTTTGATAACATACACATAACATTGTTTGTCTGAAAAACATAAAACTGTTTAATGACTATTGTTAAATGTATCTGTCTGTAGACTATACCTATTAGTATCTGTTGCTTATACCTATAAGTGTCAATAACTAGATACCCTTATGGATCTAGATGAGATATGTACCCAAGTGTGTCTTTATGTACTGTAAAAATTGTCTATTTGGAGCTTTGCTTGGTGTCCTTATGTACTGTAAAAATTGTCTCTTTGGAGCTTTTCTCCCCGGGCCTCCACTGAAAATGGACATGTATCCAGCGGGACTATCCCGGTTAACAAATGTAAAATAAATTAATTAATTAATTAATTAATTAATTAATTAAACAGAATATATTTCATAAGGAGAAATCATTACACATGTCAGGAGTCTTTATTATACAAGGTATTATGCACAGCATAACAATAATACATATGACAAGAAGAATATATTAAACAAGTCATATGACCTTATTAAATAAGCAAAAATACATTGCATGATTAAATGAAGTACTGCATGAAATGCAATCTCCATAAATTTCCCTTGTTAAGACTTCTACTATTCCTTTATGTGTCACTTCTGTTATTAATTTGTTTAAGCCAAGACCATTTCTGAATCACCTGGTATAACCTTTAAGAACTTACTTATTTCTATGGGCATACTGTTTAAATTGATATAAATACATATTTTGTACTGCGGTGGTGGTGCTGCAGTAGCGTTGTTGCCTCATAGCAAGACGTTGTCCCGTTCGATTCTCAGGAAGAGCATCTTCTGTGTGGAGACATATGTGAATGGGGCATGCCTTCGTTGAAGGTTGTGTGTCAGGGCTGGTAACCCGGTATGTAAAAATCCACTACCAATCATTAGCGGACTGGAGTTCTGCTGTGGCGACCCCTAACCGGGAAAAGCCGAAAGACACAAACATATTTATTCCTTTTTATATATCTTATTCAACTTTTACACTTGGTAGCTGCTATTATGAATTATATATAATACTATGTTGTGTTTACATGTGTGATGGCCCACCACTGGACCAGTAATCAAGGAAACTCAATCCTCACCACTGGCATCAGTGGGGGACGTACACTGGGAGGATAACAGGTATTCATACAGTATTTCCAGATACAGGTCTCTGCATCAAGTGCAATTTCCCTTAAGAGCACACAGAATCCACAGTCAGTCTGGGATTGGTTTCTCCCATTTTCTCCAGATCCCCAATAAGATTCCCCATTGGCACAGCTATAGAGTTGAGATCTCAGCTGAGTAGCCAAGCCAAGACCTCTAGCACCCTCTCTGTCCAACCAGTACTTTGTGTCCCTGCCCTAGTAGCTGACACATACACTCTTTGAGGTTTGATGCACACACACACACACACACACACACACACACACACACACACACACACACACACACACACACACACACACACACCTGGGAAAGGCGGGCACAGTTTTACTAGCTATGCCCCCTTTTGACTACATTAATAGGTAGTTATCACTGCCACCAGCCAACTCCTTATCAACTACTTTAAGACCCTTAACAAAGGGTTCCAATCTTACTGTGTAATATTAATACAAATGGTAGTTTGACCAAGAGCTTGGCTATTAGGAGTGGCCTACAAAGTGTCACCAAATAAATATGCAAGTACTCTCAAAACTTAAATATCTCTACACAGATCAGCCACAATGAAAAGTTTAAATATATTTAATAATAAATAATAAAAGAACAAAACAATACTAAATATATTCACAGAGACATCAGAGTTCAAAACCACAGGAAATATTTAAAATAACATTGCAGTGCAGGCTCACACAAATATCTAAACTAAGCTTTGCTATAGTCCTGACTATATCTAAGAGAGTTACTATACCCTAGAAACTTACTTACAGAGCAAGGCAGATGTGGTGAATGGTTCTTGTCAGGTCCAAGACAGAATACAGAATGATCTCTCTCATTAAGAGACGTCTCAAGTTAATATCTCAAATATTACTGCTGGAATAGTTTGCAGAATGGTATAATTTCTTGTCATCTGATTATCCCTGGTGATCCCCCCCCACACACACACACACTGCTGGAATCTGGCAGTATTTAGCATCTACCTGTGAAAATACATAGACCTCAGATATCTGGCAGATGCTGGAAGTCATAAAACAATTGCATTTATTCATACTTTCAGAGGTAGTAATTAGTTCACTGTGAAGACAATACAGAAAGCTCCCTAGTATAGACATTATATATCCAGCCTAGCCTAAAGTATTTAATTTAATTTCAGCTATTTTCTGAAGTTAACCTCCTGTATTCCAGTTTCCACTGTTAATATATATATATTTAAACAGTTACACTAGTGCATGTACATTTCTGTTCTTTTCCATCAGGGCACACTGTGGTTACATTTTAAGCACAAGCAGTTTATAAAATACCTTCTTAACACCCATGTCTGTACAAACCAGTTTGATATACACATGGCATACAGTTCTAATACATTTGTAACACAAGCATCTTATAAAAAAAAACAAAATTCACAGCAGCTTCCAAATAAAACTTGTAATCCACAAAATGAAGCAGCTTTTCAGGCAAAACAATAAAGCCCTGAGCGGTGCCACAGCTGAGAATGACTTCAGAGTGGTTCTCCAGTTTTCTAGCAACATTAATCAATATGTGGATGTTGTTAAGAAATACTGGTACCTTTTACAAGAAGTTCCTGGCCTTGTAGACAAGGTTGGACTGATTTCACATTTCAGTTTTAAGAATAGCAAGTCACTTAAACAACACCTTTGCCATGGGGAAACACGCAAAAAGTTAACTCACTCTGTTCACCGTGGAACTTTTCCATGTAGGAACTGTAGTGCTTGTCAGTTTGTTTATAACAAAAATAATTATGTGCATCCTACCAGGCATTTTTCATTACATTCTAATCAATATTCAGATTGTAGAACCACTGATGTTGTTTATTTTTGTTTTTGTCAGCAATGCCATGCTTATTATGTAGGCAAAACGAATAGAATGTTGAAAGATCGTATTTTAGAACATGTGAGAGACATTACCAACTGTAAACAATCCAGTGCTCTGGCCTGTCACGTTATGCCTAATGATCGTTCACATTCTTTTAAAAAATTTTTGGTTTTGCAACATATTTATACGAACCCTAGGGGTGGTGACATAGAAAATATTACAGAGGGGCATGAGCAAAAATGGATACTGAAGCTTAACGCTGAGAAGTTTCCTGGGTTGAATGCTGCCACTACTTTGGTCCCCTTTTTGAAGGCTCGACCACTCATGCACTGATTTTTAGATCTTTTAGAAGATATTTTAGATGTTTTTAGTAGTTTTTTATATGTCTTACTGTCATTGTTTTATCTTATATATGTATGTACATGGTTTATTACACTGTATATAGTGTGGTTATATATGCTTAGTAACTTTGTGTGTAACATTATATGCATAGTGCATCTTTATTGTAGGATTCATTGTGGCAAGCTTCTCCTGAATTTGATTGTGTACAGCTTGCTAACCCTAATTAGTTAATTGAGTAATGGATATTTGACTATTTAAATAGAGTGTAAGCCTTTTACTGTTGTCTGATGAAGCAACTTTATGTTGCGAAAGCTCTCACCATTTTCTGTTTTCTGTTTTGTCTATTAATAAACGTTCTCAGTGTGCTAGCTCAGTGCATTTTCTTTCATTCTGTTTGGGCTCCTTT
Source organism: Protopterus annectens (assembly GCF_019279795.1). NCBI lineage: Eukaryota > Metazoa > Chordata > Ceratodontiformes > Protopteridae > Protopterus > Protopterus annectens. The sequence goes on from NC_056726.1 coordinate 105,861,451, forward strand.
TTGCACCTTGCTTTTACCTACGACCGTTTTTGTTTTTTAAGCTATATGTATATATATATATATATATATATGTATATATACATATATATATATATATATATATATATATATATATATATATATATATATATATAAATATATGTGTATATATGTGTATATATATATGTATATATATATATATATATATATGTAGATATATATATATATATATATATATATATATATATATATATATATATGTATATATATATATATATATATATATATATATATATATATATGTATATATATATATATATTTATATATATTTATAGATATATATGGATCTAGGATAGTTGCTCGAAAGACCAACTGTCCGAATCCAACCCTACCGAACACCGTTTACCGAAACTGCTTTCACCGAGAAAGCATTTTCGGTAAATGGAAGGTAAAACACACACAAAAACAAAAACAAAAAAACACACACACCATGTTTACTCTGCACCCCCCACACCCCCCTACTTTTATATTCTCACTCCAAGATCGCACTACAGTGGGGAAAAGGGAATATTCCATTGTCCCCACTGTAGTCCGATCTCACCCACTACCACTTCCCGCCGATTCCCTGTACTTTTACGAAAGTTTCGCAAAAGCACTTTTTTCGATAAAAAGTGCTTTCATGAAACTGTGACAGCCTGTTTCACTTTCAGTGAAACAGGCATATATATATATATATATATATATATATATATATATATATATATATATATATATGTACAGATGATGCTGTCCGGTTCGATTCTCAGTTAGAGCGTCTTCTGCGTGGAGACATGCGTGAATGGGCATGCCTTCGTTGAAGGTTGTGCATCAGGGCTGGTAACTCAGCATGTAAAAATCAACTACCAATCATTAGCGGACTGGAGTTCCGCTGTGGCAACCCCTAACCGGGAAAAGCCAAAAGACACAAACAAACAAACAGATAAAACTGTGTATAGCATTACCACAGGGAACAAAATCCTGAACCACTCACTACAACATAACAGACCATATGCACTGTTAATGGGGGTGGGGGCTCAAATGAGGGATACCTGGTAATTAGTGCTATGTTACCCCTCCCAAGAGCCCTAACCGATATGCTGGTCAATGCAATATCCAGCACATGCAGTTCTTGGCTACAGGACCCTCCACAACACAGCCACAATGCTTTAACAGTAAGCCAATTCACCTGTAAATGTCATGGCAATATCTGTAACATATCATGCAGAAAAGTCATTCTGTTGTAGGGAATGTACAGTGTGGAAGGAGTACATATTACAATGGTTCAGATATGCACACACATCTATACATTGACAAATATGTTCAGGTTTTATATATATATATATATATATATATATATATATATATATATATATATATATATATATATATATATATATATATATATATATATATATATATATATACAGGCACATACACATATACACAGACAAAAGGTATTAGTAGCCATACATATGTAGGAGTAGTGTGGAAGTACTGGGTGCAAAGTATATCCCTCAGCCACAAGCCCTGTAACTGGTACCTGTGAAATGTGTAGTGTGGCAACCATTCCCATAAATGAGAATACTTACATTAAACATATACCCACTCGCAATTCAAAAGACATGACATGACTCACAGGTATGCATACACAGAAAACCTTTATTTTTGTGCTATACAAAAATGTATGCCATTACTTACAGCACATAAAGTCTGAAATATGTGATCAGTGATGAATGCAAGGCCGACACAAAAGAGTAGATGCAAGCATTGTGGATATATAACATACTATGCTGTCCAGGCCAAGGCCTTCAATTAGTACAACAGTAGACAAAGGATTTGCCTTCAAGATAGGTAACAATCAACAATTACTCATGTATTTCTGCAGCCTTCAATTACACCCTGTAGTCAAGCCCTAGGAGGAAATGTATCAGTTGTGGTAATGTCAGTGTATCGGTCACATGTAAGGACCCTGACCAACATATTTTGTGGGAGTCCACGGTATGACTGGGATGGTTGCAGGAATGCTAGCAGTAAATAATAACAGGCCATTACCCAACGACCCCTAACTGTATCACAGCAGGACAAAGCCTGCCATATTTGTGGAGGCCAGAGGCAGGTACACAGGGCTATACTTGCAATATAGCTGTTACACATCCTGGAAAATTCTGGTGTTACAGGATTTGTTGCAACATACCCTTATGCAGGAATACGACATCAGAAACACAAATGGATGTAGCCATGTACTGATAGCATGCAACATACAGACTGCCAGTGATATATGAAGGGCAAGACCTGTGTAGTGCACAGACCAAACCAAACAGACAATCCACTGACCATCATGTGGATAGGCCCCCATTTGAGAGCTATGCAGACAGAATGCATTCCATCATAAACTACTATGTACACACAAACACTGCAAGACCAGCAATATACAATGCACATAACAACACTACTCACTCTGACTGTAGGTCTGGAACCTCATACAAATGTGTAATTGGCCTGTGTCTGCAATTCCTGCTGTAAGAGGTATTGCAACCTGATGTCTGTAACACTGCTGCCCACATACAAGAAGGATGTCCTCCATACTGGATAGGTTAAGGGACAATGCCCACATGAGTCAGTATTTTATAGTACTGGGTTGCCATGACAGTGGTTATGTGAAGTACTACACAGCAGGCTGCATGCAATTAGCAACTGTTGCACACTGACTGGTGCAGAGCCCACCAACTGATCATGTGCATCACTTACAAAAGCCATGCTGCAATCCATACAAACCAGCTCACTCTAATGGAGAGAAAGAGAGAGAGACACACACACACACACACACACACACACACAAACAGAAAAGAAAAAAAAAAACCTTAAACAACAAGCTGTCACAGCTGTCAGAAAAAAAATGTCAGGTATGTAAAACATATATGTACGTAATTGAACGTAGTATGTGGTATAGAATAATAGGAAATATGATGTAGAATTATTTATATGTGCCATCTGTAGTTGTCCCTGTAATGAAGTTCTGCTGAACAACTGCTCTGGACAATACTGTCTGTCCCTGTAGGCAGTGGGACATACCCGCCAACTGTTTCAGATCAGCATGAATGACAATGATTTAAGCCATAATATGTATGTTTGGTATGTTACTGTGGGCAATAGCTAATGGTGGAAGTACTGCCGTCATGATAGACACATGGGGAGCACACCACACACAGGAATGTCATGTTAATCTAATGCAGCATGCACAAATGCCATAGGTGTGTAACAGGCTTACCAGCAATCTCTTACCATATATACCACCCTAATGTTAGTCTGTGTTCATATGTGACACCTGGCTGTGTTGCAGTAAGGCAGAACAGTGCAGCTGTGAATGAAAGATAGTTACAGAATGTGGATTAGATGTCTGTATGCACCCCACATATAGATAAATATCTGTGTGATATATAATTAGACAAGTATGTCTACAGATATACAGACAGTCATATAGATATAGGTATATAAACAACCCACAAGATATATATATCTACACATATATATATATATATATATATATATATATATATATATATATATATTGTCATGCAGGTGAAATACTCTGTAACAGGCCAGCAGAGATAGTGTCCCCATAGGGAGCATGGCTAAAAACACCTAGCATAAAGTATGGCACAAACACATAGCACAAAGCTTGGTACAATACGACATATGTCCCAATGGTAGGTAAGCAGCTGACATACCAACTGCATTCTGTGAACGGTTTGTTGTAGATGATATGGTGGGGGGAAACAAATATGTGTATTAAGAACTATGGTAACCCTGCTGTATGAGTTGCTCAGACCTATTTCCATCTTTATGTCTTCCAGGGAGGATGCCCCACATCCGTTTGCCAGCTTGCAGTGCTGCCAAAACAGAAGTCATCATTGAACATTTGGTACAGCACTATGAACATCTGTTTGGATGGACAGCCCATGATCAGCAGAAGAGGACCACCCTGTGAAATTAACTAGTCCACAGGGTCAGTGATGTCAGTCCGCAGAACCACAGCTATGAGCTGGTCCGGCATCATTGCAGTGACCTGCTTCGCCATGTACGTCAGCGTGCATCTGATGTACAGGGGGATCAGCTCACAATGGGGGGGGGCAAGCCACCCATCCACCCCTCACCTGTGTGAAGGAGCTTCTCAGGAGCCTTGTGGCACCTGCCCACCTGCAGCACCAACAATTGGCAAGGTGCATTGTGGAGGTGGGTGCCACTGACGCACTGGCTGAGGAGCATGCAGGTAAGGCCCCAGAGCACATCAGTACACCTCTCTTGTGTATGTATCTGCATCTGTACAGGTGCATCATGCAAATCAGAGATGTCATATACATAGTCTGTTGCTGTGTAGTAGTAATAAACAGATGTGCATCAGGTGTAGTATTGTGGACCCCTACTGTAGATGTAACGTAATGCTGCACTCACCCTTTATGAATGCCACAGCTGTGGCCACTGACAACAACTTTCTTACATTCTTATGTAGGTCCCTCCAGGATACCACCACAGCAGCAGCCTTAGCCGGTGAGTATGGTTCATGTTCATGCATGACAATACACTGTGCATGTAATGGCTATGGAATATTTCATGCACACATCTAACACACCTACCCATACTGCATGCTGTACACATTCACGTTTTGTTGTTGTGAAATGCACTGCGTCACAATAGTGACCATGCCAGGGTATCGGAAGGGTACAACAGGCACATGCAAGATAACTAACATCCTGTCATTGTGCAATGTGTCCACAGGTATGAGAAGTATGGCAGGACACACAGCCTACAGTAGGGACATGTGTGAAACAACACCCTCATGGCTGTATCTGCACACAGTAAGGTTATGTAACTGTGGCAGACATAACCCTGACCCCACAGCAATAGTGACAGCAGTGTGTCCACTCCAAGGGATGTGCACATAAGTAGACTTTGCAACCATGCAGAGTTCTGGGACATGTATAGGGCACCCCCCACAGCCATGGTAAGTTCTGGTGGGTGTCAGTGTAATAGTCCTGTACTGGTCATACATGCACTGCTGATGCTGTGATCTGTAAAGCAGATATCTGGCATTCACAAATGATATCTGTTCACATATCAACCCAGGTATGAGATGCTGTAACACAAGGGGCTGTGAGCATTGGAGCTGACATAATAGACACAGGACTACATATGCAGCAATGGTTTGTACACCTGTGTGGTATGGTGCACAGTACAAGGCAGGGTACAGAACAGGTCCACAGTAACACTTCATACACGGGTGCAGTGTTAACAAGGGAAAGGGCCATCACCTACCAACACAGCCCATGCATCACACACATGTATACTGCCATTACCATAAGGTCACCATAGTTGCACTGCATGCTGTTGAGCAACAGATGTAATGCATGCTGACAGAAGGGTAATGGGAGAACTGTGTACAAAAGGTGTGCAACCCCACATGTAGGTGTGTGTGTGTGTGTGTGTGTGTGGAGGGTGTTGAATGTGTGTGTAAGTGCAATCTGGTGGAGTGTGGTCAATGCATGTCAGATGTGTGTGTACATGTGTCTGTTTGTGCGGGTGTCCATGTATGCACAGGTGATAGTGGGATTAATCACATGGCAGTATTTCTCCTTGGGATTGTGCTGTACATGTAGTGACACATGAGACACCAGGACAGCCTGTCCGATATGTGAACACAGGACAGCTGATAGCATAACAAGATCTGTAGCACAGAACATGTATTGGGAGGGAAAGTACATACCAGGCATACATATCATATTGCCAGCAGCAGATAGATAACCAGCTACCCACTTATGCAGCACTACTAATGCAATGGGGATTTACCTGGCCACATCAGTGATTGTATCCAGGTATTACTGTTGTCCACATAATGGGTTGATTGTGCAGTAGATGTGGCATGGACTAAGCAAGACTGTAGTATGAGGCTCCGGTGTGTGACATATGTAGTGAATGTAGCCGCTCCAACCATATATGGGCCATGTACACCATGACTGGACATGCACAAGGTAATACTGGATGACAGCAGTGAAGCCATTTACACCCTACTCCATCAAAGTCAGGGAGGTGATGGAGTAACAGGTCATGTGTTGTGATCACACGTGTAGGCATGGAGAGGTATGATATGTTAATGGGTACTATTAATAAGTGTATGTTAGCAAGTGCCATGCAGGATGGGGAACATATGTAACTGAATGTGGGACTGTCTGTAAACCCAGGGCAAGGGAGGAAGTAAGGTGGACTGTCAGTGTGTATGGGTGTACCTGTGTGTGTGTGTGTGTGTGTGTGTGTGTGTGTGTGTGTGTGTGTGTGTGTGTGTGTGTGTGTGTGTGTGTGTGTGTGAGAGAGAGACTGTGTGTGTGACTGTGACTGTGTGTGTGACTGTGACTGTGTGTGTGTGTGTGTGTGTGTGTGTGTGTGTGTGTGTGTGTGTGTGTGTGTGTGTGTGTGTGTGTGTGCGTAAATGTGCGTACTGTTATGAAATGCTGTACAGGTCTTAAAGTGTGTGTCTGTTTCCCCCACAGGTGGAGAGGTGGGTTAGGGTCCCTCCTGCATGCAAACTGAGGTAGGCATCCGTACAGATGCTGATGATGATGATGGTACTTTTGAGACACAGGTGGGGTTGTCAGAGGCCGAAACTGTGCCATCATGTGTCATCACCCTCCTAGCCACCCCAAGCCTGCACACAGTTACAGTGCCCCTACAAACCCCATCACACATGGCCATAGCAGAGGGACAGTTGGCAGTTGGTGCCAGTGACCAGGAAAGTGTGGTGTCCATGCCAACTGTGTTGGGTCACAGTTGGTATAGCCAGATATCCAGCAGGCCACAACATCAGCAGATGTCCCGTGGTGCTCGTGGGAGGGCCGCTGGTCATCATGCCCCTGGCAGAGGCACCACAACGGGTACCACCAGGAGCATGTTTCAGGCCATAGTGGAGGCACATATGGACATGTACACTAGACAGGGCCTGAGGCTCCAGAGAGCTGCTTTCTCATCTGTAAGTGGCAACCTCCATGACCTTGCTGCTGCTGCCCTCCGTGAACAGACCGAGGTCATGGATAGATGGTGGGGTGAGATGGTGGGGCTCCTCGACTGTGGTATGTCCATGCTTGAATGTGTGGTGGGAGTGGTGCGATGGCCGCTTGGACGTAGGCCAGAAACACCAGCAGCTGGTGGTCAGTGTGGATGTACCAGGACACCAAGCCACTCCCGTAATGGCAGTACCAGCCACAGCACACCACTGGGGATGCTGACCACACCACACCACAACAGGCCTCGTGCACATGGCCCTGGCCAGTCCCAGGTGAGACATGGTTCCAGTGGACACCTGTCATCATCAGGGGAGAGTAGCACCTCAAGGTCTGTACCTGCACGTGCCCATGGAACCCCTGGCAGGCACAGTCAGTGTGTCTGTGGCCGTAGGCACTGAACTGCACACCCTGCCAGGTATGGTCTGTAGCTGTCCAACAACACCTGTATAGGGCAGCCACATGGCGGGACTGTGTGCATGCATGCCCACACACTCTGCAATCACATATAGGGTGACCCTATACCGATACACACAACATCACCATGTCCCAATCAATGAACCAAACCCCTCACCCACACACGTGGTAACACATGTATGGATCACCCTCAGCCTCTGGCAAACCAGCAACACACCCTGTGCATATGATGATACCTGTGTCACATCCCTGTCATCCATAACATCGATGCAGGGAGAGGCTAATATGGTTCTAATGCACATGGTGACTATTATAGAGTGCTGCAATGTACTGCAGTGTAAGATGTTGTCAGGGGTAATGTGTAATGCATACATGTCAGGTAATGTAGCCATAAATTTATGATGCAGTTCAGCTGTCAGTAACACTGATTGTTATCTCCATAATGTTGTTTGTGTTGTACGTGCACATGTGTCAGCAGGAGGATGGTCTGCAGTCATATTTCACAAGAGTATGGCACTGTGGTGACACCATGGTGACTGCCCACGTTGGGGCCTCAGTCCCACTGTTACCACTAGGGGGCTTGTGGGCTTCTGATATCCCAACACCCGTCTCCATCAAGGTGTTTAGCCCCCACATGTCATATACCATCCCTGTATGAATCTTGTGTGTCATGTCTGTTAACCTACCCAACCTACCTCCCCAAATATACCTACAACCCCTCCCCAACATCTCACTCCCATCTGAAAAGAAAATGGAAGGGTAATGTGTTCCCACAAAACAATCTTGCCCCATACATGGCTGTCCATTTCACACACATGCCCACTGGACACATGTAATCTGGTCTAACTGGCATCACAATGAATTTATGTTGTCCTCACCCCTCTCCCAAGGATTTGAGGGTCCAAATCTACCTCCAAATTCAGTGTATATGCACAGCTGTTGCTGTAGCAGAAATGGGCAGCTATGGACCTTTCCTACACCCTTCCTGCACATGCTTAGCTATTTTCCATACTGTCTTACCCTCTTTGTGCCCATTTTTCACCATTTTCTTATCAACCCTTTTTTCTTTCCTTTTAAAGAGATTAGCATGGGGGTAAGTGGGAGTGTTCTAGCCAGCAAGAAAAAAGACTACCTCTGCAAGGATCGTACCCAGGACCATGCACACAATACACAAAGTGATTTACCACTAAACCATGGCAGATATACATAACCCTGATGTTTTCACAAACATATCATCCAGCCCAGTCATTCAACAGTACAGAGAATGTATTCCAACATATAGATGTATGTATGTGAGTAAATTTATTAATGTCTAAACAGGTACAACATATTGATAAATGTAGATATATATATGTATATATATATATATATGACATCTACATGTGTAAATATATACAGCAGGTTATTTATATGTCAGCAGATATATACATTTACATATATAGGTGTATACGGACAGACATCTGGTGATAACAATGGGGATATAACAAAACATATATGTCCTCATGCAACGTTAATGGTGTTGAGAGGCCCCACACAATATACGTCTGGTAATGCAGTAGGTATCTCCAGCCAAGAACGCCCCCTGTAAAACAGTACTAAGTGTTGCTGATCCCATAATCAGGGCCACACACGACATGGCCATCCCTAGGATACATATACACAGACACATATATGCAGATACAGGCGTACATATATATATATATATATATATATATATATATATATATATATATATATATATATATATATATATATAAATGCATATATATATATATATATGTAAGTACACATACACACACAGAGATATGTACAGTAAGATACATATGTAGTACATGCACACAATATTGAGCAGCCAGTATTCCTACAGTCACCACCTTAATAACTGGAGACTGTATGAGCCACCCATATGAATGACATTCATAGCTTGCAACACATACCCACAGAGATATCAAAGGGTATAACACCACACACAGGTGCGTATAAATTAATGTGAAAGCTATATTTGTGTACCATGACAGTTGTATATGCCATGTCATACAGCCATTTAGACACTGACATCCATATGAACTGTGTAATGCAACCATGAAACAGTTATACTGAGACAGTAGTCTGGAAAGGTTGACATATGTTGCTGTCCAGGCTGAGGCCTTCTGGCAATACAATAGTAATGACAGAGTGGCCCACAGCATATCAGACAATCAACAGTATGTAATGCAGATGTATAGGTCAGCAGCCTCTATCTACACTCTATACACAACTCTAGGGTACAAACCCCAGTTGACACAATGAGATGTATCTGTTACATAACAAGGCATAACTGACACCTTCACAATCACACTGACAGAATATTCCATATGGCAGGAGGCAGTAGGCCTGCATTTACCCATGGTGGACTGTATGGTAATGTACATCCAGATACCTTAAGGCAGCTTACCCTAGATACCCACACATGTTGTAACAGCCTAGGTTAGTTATAGTGCACCAACCCTGCACTCACTACTACTGGGCCATATATCACAGTTACGATACTGGCCTCTGTAATGCATTAGGGCACACATGTATTGTGTAGGTGAAGCCCACACATATATGGCCCAAACCCCCCAGTATGTGTGGGGGACAGAACAGCAGTGGAGGGATGGCAGGAATGACAGCATGACATACACACAGCCCACTACATAACAACCCCTAACAGCATGTCACATGTGCAAAACCAGGTATGTAGGTGGAGGACAGAGGCTGGAAGAGAGGCACATATGTGTAAAACTGTTGTCACACAGTAAGCAAGATATGTATATGTGTACATATCTATATGGATATATGTATAATTATATATACATATATGTTTGCCGTATGTCCTGCACATGAGTGGAGCCCTACCTCAGCCCCAATAGTCCCAACCTTCAGTGCAAGGGGATCTCATGTATGTATTGCAGGTATATTTGTAGACTATTGTTACTGTAATAGGGATCGCCTTCACAGACATGGTGTGTGTGGGAGGCCACATCTGCTGTTAAGATGTGCACCATTGGCTACTGACAGACATCCTAAGGTGATCATAGTACAGTACCACTGCTAGCACAGTAACACCCCTGTGGACTACAGCTGCGATATGCCCAATATATGTGGACAATCTGACACACACTGGTCAGTCCAGGGTATACACAGAACACCAACATGTGGACCAGGCCTGTCAATGTGAATGTTAACAGCCATATAGATGGGTTTAACATGTAAATACTGGTATACATTTGCCCCATAGGTTATGCATTCATATACCCCTGTCTGTCCTGACACATAATAACCACTGGTACAGAGGTGCCATGGCCACATACTACCCACTAGTTAGTGACATATATCTGAACAGCATCCCACTGCTTTGTCTCACATACATGACTGGCATGGTCACCCGGCAGAAGTACATTCCTTTGGCAAGG
>NC_056726.1:106293325-106348325 GCF_019279795.1 Protopterus annectens
CTAACATGGAACGTTATGATAAGACATAACTTCTTAATGTTAAGTTGTCAATCTCACCTTCATTCTTGCTGGATGGGACAGCGTCCCTAGCACCTGTGTCCTGGGTGGCTCAATGGAACAGACTCTTGAGTACAGTGGAACCAAAATCAGCCCGGCTTCTGGAGGCCATGTCCAGCTTGTAATGAGAAATGAAGGTATGAGGAGAGGCCCATGTGGCCGCTGCACAAATGGAATCCATTGGCAATCTTGCCTGAAAGGCTACTGAAGAAGCTAATGCTCTGGTTGAATGAGCTCTGGGCTTTGAAGGGAGCTCTTTATGCCTCAATTGGTAAATCAACATGATAACAGAGGTCAACCACCTGGACAAGGTTACTTTGGAAACAGGCAGGCCTTGCTTCCCTTCCGCATAAGAGAGGAAGAGCTGGTCTGATTTCCTCGTCTGCTTAGTTCTATCCAGGTAGAAGCGTAATTGACGGTGAACATCCAAACAATGTAACTTCCATTCAGCCCTATTGGTATAATTTGGGAAGAAGACAGGCAGATCGATGGTCTGATTCAGATTTTTTACAGAGAGTACTTTGGGTAAAAAGGATGGATTAGTCCTAAGTGACACTCTATCTTTGTGAAAAACAAGGTAAGGAGGGTGAACACAAAGGGCTTGAAGTTCCGATACCCTTCTTGCTGAAGTGATAGCTACTAAGAAGAGAGTTTTCCAGGAGAGCAGCTTTAATGAACAGGAAGCCACCGGCTCAAAGGGAGGGAGAATTAAAGATGACAGCACCAAATTTAGGTCCCACGGAGGGGGAGGATCTTTTACCGGGGGCCTAAGTAAGAAGGTTCCTTTTAGAAAGGCTTTGCAGAGCTTGTGGGACATAATGCTAGTCTCTGACAAGCCAACGTGGAAATTTGCAATAGCTGCCAGCTGAACTCTGATGGTGGCTGAAGAAGAACCCATTTGAAAAAGTTCTGCCAAAAACTATAAAACTGTTTGGACAGGAGCCGTAAAGGGGTCCACTTGTCTTTCCCCTGCCCAAACAGAGAAACGCTTCCATTTGCTAGCATAAGTCTTTCTGGTAGTAGACTTGTGAGAAGCGAGAATGATGTCGCAAACTGAATGAGAGATTAAGGGAAGCCTGGCTAGGGTTGGAAGTGGAGCAACCAAGCTGTGAGGTTGAGAGATTGAAGGGATTGATGCAGCCCGCCCGATTGATGGGTCAGAAGATCTGGCACTGGGTCCAGATGCCAGGGCTGTTCCAGAAGATGATGTTGCAGGAACGGAAACCAAACTTGTCGAGGCCAGTAAGGGGCAATAAGGATCATTCTGGATCTCAAAGCAGTTGCTTTCTGGATTAACTGAGTAATTAAGGGAAAAGGGGGAAAAGCGTACAGAAGACCCCGGGGCCAATCGTGGACTAGAGCATCTCTGGGGGAAGACCTGGGAGAGGGAAGAGGGTAAAGAAGTCTTGGCACTTGCTGTTTTAGGGGTTGCGAAAAGGTCGCAACAAGGCTGACCCCACCTTCTGAAAATTCTTTCCGCTACTAGCTGGTTGAGAGACCACTCGTGGGGCATGAGAATGGCTCTGCTCAGCCTGTCCACTATGACGTTGGACTTTCCGGGGATGTGCATTGCTACCAGACACCGTTGAGAAGAGCTCGCCCACTGCCAAAGTCTGAGTGCTTCTCGACATAGGGGGTAGGATCTGGTTCCGCCCTGCTTGTTGATGTACCACACTACAGACATATTTTCCATCTGAATTGCAATAGTCTCGGTGGGTAGAGAGTCTTGAAGGGCCCGCAACGCTAAAAGTACCGCTCTCATTTCCAAGACATTTATGTGCAGGTGGCATTCGAAGGGTTGCCATGTGCCCTGGACTGTCCTGCCCTGAAAGTGCCCCCCCACCCGATCAGGGAGGCGTCCATTGTCACAGTAGCAACAGGAGGAGGAAGGACAAAAGGTCTGCCCTGAAGTACCTGAGGGGAGACCATCCACCAAGAAAGGTGCCTTTTGCATGACTGAGTGATTAGAATGCTGTGTGACATTGGAAGCTGTTGAAAGGTCCACTGGGAAAATAGTATCCACTGCAGGATCCGCATGTGAAAGCAAACTAGGGGGAGTAATGTGATTGCTGCTGCCATGAGGCCTAACGTTTTTAGTACGAATCTGGCCTGGATTCTGCTCTCCTGGAGTAGGATCTGAACATGATTGTGAATGTCTGAAACTCTTTGTACAGGCAGTTTTGCTGACAACTCCACAGTGTTTAAAATGGCGCCTATGTAGGTAATAGACTGACAAGGCGACAAGGCAGACTATTCAAAGTTTATAGAAATACCTAGCTCGTTGCAAGTTTGGACAGCATCATTTCTGGACTGGAGTAGTTGACACCTAGTGGTGGCAGTAAGGAGCCAGTCATCTAAGTATGGAAACACCTGGAATCCTTGTCGTCTCAGGTGAGCCGTGACCACTGCCATGCATTTGGTAAACACCCTGGGGCTGTGGTGAGGCCAAAGGGCAAGGCTCTGAAATGGTAGTGACTGGCTCCCAGCCGGAAGCGGAGAAACTTTCTGGAGTGCCTGTTCATTTTGATATGGTAGTATGCATCCTGAAGGTCTATAGAGCACATCCAATTGTCCTGACCCAGAAAGGGTAGAATGGACTGTAGCGTGACCATCTGGAACTTCGTTCTTTGAACAGACTTTTTCAGCCTGTTGAGATCCAAAATAGGTTTCCAGTCCCCTGTCTTTTTGGTACCAAAAAAAACTTAGAGTAAATTCTGGATCCTTGCTGGTCTGCTGGGAATGGCTGGATAGCTCTTTTTCTTAGCAGCTTTGAAATTTCTAGTGCTGCTTGATCCCTCAGACCAGGTGGAACATCTGGAAGGGGCCCTTTTGGCTGTTGTGGGGAGTGAATAAAGGGAATTCTGTAACCCTCGGATATGATCGACCGTACCCATTTGTCTTGCGTGAGGGAATGCCAGGCTTCTGGGTACAGTGATAGTCTTCTCCTAACTGCCTCCAAAGGGGGACAGTCGGGCAACTCCTCAGGGGTTTTGGAAGGGTTTGTCAGAGAAAGATTCTCTGCTACCCTGATTCTGCGGACCCCCCCTGCCCCTTGGGTGGTTTCTATTATTGTTCCCTCCTCTGCCCCTGGAGGGAAGCTCACCACATGCATCAGGCAGTACTCCCTGAGGTTTGCAGAACCACATTTTGCCACTCTTCTGACCCTTAGGATATGGTCTAGAAGGAGTGGAAAAACGGACTCCCATGGCAGAGAGAGTCTTGCCTTCCTGCTCGCACCTGGTCAATGTATCTTTCACTTGAGGTCCAAACAAGGTAGAACCATCAAACGGGGTGTTAGTGAAGGACGCCTTGAAGGGGTCAGCAAAGTTACAAAGCCGCATCCAGGCGTGTCTCCTTAGAGCAACGCCCATGCCTGCAGCCCTACTCACCCCATCGGCTGCATAGGAAATGAGCCGCATGGAGGAGTTGACAATCGAGTTCAGGGTCACCAGCTGGGAGTTGATCTTTTCCTGAGACCCCGCAGCTGATGGGTCCTGTAAGGTATCACCCAGTTCTTTGAGAAGGTCTCTTTGAAGACGGGTGAAATGGCACAAATAATTCAGCGACCGCATGGCAAAGGTCACTGAAGAAAACATCCGCTTACCATACCTGTCCATAGTCCTAAATTCCTTATTGGGAGGATGGACAGGTACTGAAGGGTCAGCCAACTCCTTCTTAGTGGCTGCCGCCACCACCATGGCATCAACAGGGACACCCTTAGTTAGAAACTGCCTATCAGAAGGGGCTGTAATAAATTTTGTAGGCCTCCGGGGAGTTGGTTCCATAGTATCCGGAGCCGTCCACGCCTTTCGAGCCACCACATCCATGAGTGGGTCGAAAGGCGGAGACACCCAGGAGGTGGAAGGGTGAGAACCAAATGCATCTACGTACACCGACTCGTCCTCGGAAGGGTTGAGGTTAGACCAGTTTCCCCTCTGCTTGAGAATCTCCAGGATGTCAGAAAAAGAGACATCCTCAGAGGGGGACCTTGGGGACCCTTCCGACTCATCCAGGTCGGTGTCTGATGTGACTGACTCAGGGGAGTCTACATGCTTCCCCTTGCATATTCTCTTTTGAGGGGGCTCCCCTGCAAGGTCCTGGGAGGCCTCGGGAGAGGAGGATACGCCCAATGGGGCTACCTGGAGTGTTGGTTCTCCACGCTTGGGGTCAGGAGGGTAGGCAGAGGCCGAAGCAGGCACCATAGAAGGAGGGACCGACAGGGTCAACCGTGGTGCCGATATGGGAGTCAGCACGCTCCTCATGACCTCAAAGGCACCCCTATCAGGCAGGGAAGAGGGACACAATTCCAAAGAGATAAGGGCTCCCCCCAGCACCGAGAGGGATGGCTCCGAGGCCGATGTCGGGGCCGAACTCACCTGCGCCGAGGCTCCGAGAGGGAGAATGGGCTCGGACAAGGGTCCGATGCCACTCACCCCCTCGGAGCCGACGAGGGAGTCTCGGTGCCCGGATCCCTCCAAGGATGGAACCAAGGAAGGGATCGGAGCTGACGAAGGAGCCGATAAGAGTGGTATCGGTTCCGACGCCCCAACGGTGCTAACCCCGACGACCTCTGGCTGTGAGCTCAAAGGAAGAGTCGGAGGAGGAATTGGAGCAGGCATTGGGGTAGCCACTGTCTGATGGGAAGGGCTATGCAACATCTGGGCCAGTGCCTGCAACTTTAAGAGCCTACTGACTACCCTCTCGAGGTCGTGATCCGACAGCCTGGAATACCGAGAGGAGTGAGACCTATGGCTCCATTCCGATAGTAAAGGGGACTTCGGAGCTGAATGCACTGACTCCAAGGAAGGAGATCAGGAACATTTTCGGCTTGGAGACGGCTCCGACACTAAAGTCAAAGCCGACTGAGGCCTCGATGCATCGGTTCCGAGATAGAAGGAGGTCCACTCGGTGCCAGCTCCGGACATGGAGCCGATGGTTTGGCAGGCTTAGAAGGTCTAGCAGATGGAGGCTTCATCGGAGAACCTTCAGGCTTTAGTAAGCCCCTAAGGATGAGCTTGTTTCTGCGTTCCTGCAGGACTCTTAGACTGAAGGCGTGGCAGACAGAACAAGAGTCCTGCAGGTTCAGAGGGCCCAAGCAATATACACAAGAAGTGTGACCGTCTGTCAGAGACATCTTCTGACAGCACGAGTCACACTTCTTAAATCCTGAGACCATGGTATTCTTGGACATGATACCACAGGACCGGGACAGAAAATCTAGTCAAGCACACAAAGCACAAACACACGCAAAAACTTGAAAAGACCCACACAACAACTACTTTAAACTTCACTACAGGGAAGGGAACAAAAATCCACACACACACTCAAAGGGAATCCCCCAACTACCAAATAAAGAAAAGGACCGAAGGCCCTATCCACCTTAAGGGTGGAAAGAGAGAAGAAACTGCTGGAAAAAGGAGGGGAAAACTAGCCGGTACACTACTAATACTACTAGGACAAAAACTACTAAGAGAAAAAATGACAAAAACTAACTGCAAATATAAAAATTTTAAATACGACCTGGAGCCGGTGAAAAACGCAACCTCTTAGCTGAAGCGGCAAACGAGATCTGGGTATATGACGCCTAGCATTATGGGACATAGGATAGCCTCGAGCCAGTAAAAATAGCTCTCGAGCTTTAGTAATAGGCCGAGTCGGAGCTGAGGTTTGGCTCCGAACCCATCCAGCAAGAATGAAGGCGAGATTGACAACTTAACATCTGTTATTTGCTGAGCACTTTTGTTCACTTTATTGATAACAATCGAACTTCATCAGAGCAAAATGTAATGCATTTGCAGTACTGTGCGAGCTTTAAATAGTCTAACTGGTATAAAAAATACTTCACTGTGATTGGTAGATAGACTACGCCAATGCAGTAGTATTTGGACTAATGAGAGACACTGCTATAAAACAAAAGGTTTAATCTGCTAACATCCTGCCACTAGAGGGCGTGCTGTAACTTTTTAGTTGTTCCACTTTAATGCACATTTAATGTTGAGATTCTCGTTGAGCCCTGGTGGGGTATATGCTTCAAGGAGGAGTTGCCATCTTAATTTCTTCAGCTCCAGTAGTGTGTTGCAATCTCCAAAAAACTGCTGGACCTGTTCTAACACTAGAAATTTAAAACGGGCAAAGCTGTTGCAGCTCGTGGCATGTCTGCTTAATGCATTGTAACTGTCATTATGCTTGATGGCTGCAAGGTGTTCCTTCACCCTGTCTGAGAGCTTTCTAATTCAATGAGAATCTCAACATTAAATGTGCATTAAAGTGGAACAACTAAAAAGTTACAGCACGCCCTCTAGTGGCAGGATGTTAGCAGATTAAACCTTTTGTTTTATAGCAGTGTCTCTCATTAGTCCAAATACTACTGCATTGGCGTAGTCTATCTACCAATTATTGTGAAGTATTTTTTATACCAGTTAGACTATTTAAAGCTCGCACAGTACTGCAACTGCATTACATTTTGCTCTGATGAAGTTCGATTGTTATCAATAAAGCGAACAAAAGCGCTCAGCAAATAACAGTTCTGGCTCAGCGTCTATTCATTGGATTACTGTTTTTATTTTTAACAGTTCGGAAGTTTTCAATAGTATAAGTTTATTTCTTCCTAGTCTTATTCGGTTTTGTTTTTCCTATATATATATATATATATATATATATATATATATATATATATATATATGTATATGTATATATAGATATATATATATATATATATATATATATATATATATATATATATATACAAAAACATGCAGCTTCATTCATGGCCCTGCAGGCACACACACACATACACACATATGCACACACACCCTAATTCACCCCCACCCCCACACCTTCATTGCACTATGACTATGTCCACAGAAATTAAGGGTGATCAATGTCTTTTGATAACATTCACATTTTCCACCAATTGTTAAAATTTACATAGCTGAGTGATTTTCTGAATGATGAGTATAGTATGATAACGCCTGCATATAGTTTGCAATGGTGCTATGCATACAGTCAGAGATGGGATATTCTGCATAATTTAAAGGATGTAGTAAATTATATGCAATTGTACGCAGCTCTCATGGGGCTATGCAACACTGAGGTATCTAGAAATATTTAACTGCAAACAGCAACTTAACTAGATAGGGAATGGGTGACAAATCTGGCTGAGCCATGACAGGCATTGCTTTCACACACACACACACACACACACACACACACACACACACACACACACACACACACACACACGCACACACACAGACTAACACGCACACACGCACACACACACACACACACACACACACACACACACACACACACACGCACACACACACACACACACACACACACACTCCACAATAGATTCATAATGACTGCTCTGAGAACAAATCCATCATTATGTCTAACACTTCAGTATAATGGAGGTTTATCAAGTCTGGAAAAGACTGTTCATTTATTTATTTATTGTTATTTTATCACTCATATGTTGTCAGATATGAAGAATTGCAAATATCTCTTTTGATGCTTAAAGTTATAAAACTCTGTAATACACTGTTCTAGCCATGATTTATTTTTCTCTCTTTTTGAACTGCTTATTTTACTAAAATGCAATTTTCTAAGAATCTTAATAATGTGTTATAATCTATAATGTATTTGTAATTAACTGTAACTTTTGTCCCTGGGCCTCTGCTGAAAAGGGGCCTGCAATGGTCCAGTCAGACTTTCCTGATAAAAAAATGCATTTTTATTTATTTAACATTTGTTGAGCAGGAAAGTCCGACTTGGAACAAAGCCAATTTTCAGTGGCGGCCCAGGGAGAAATGCTCCAGATGCATATCTTTATAATGTGGGATGAAACCCACACAAATGCAGGGAGGACATGCAGACTCTACACAGAAAGCACCCCAGCTGAGAATTGAACCTGAGAACCTCTTGCTGTGAGGCAACAACGCTACCGCTGCACCACTGCACCATCCAAATAAATAAATAAATAATAATAACTTTCTGATTGTTTCTGGATCTCTTCTTTTACTTGCTCTACAAACTCCTCCTTTTGCCTCCCTTACACTTTTTATTCCTTTCTTGTGCTTTTATCCAAACACTCACCTGCCCTCACCCCTGCACTTCCCTCCTTTTAATACAGTGCTATACCCTTGTACTACTTCCTGTTTCCATTGCCTCCTACACTATGCTACTGAATATTCACCTGAACTAGCTCATCTGACCAGGTCTGTTGCCCCTCCCCAGGCTCCTTTGCACCCACCCAGCCTATCCCCTCCCCCCCACCTTACTTCCTTCCCAAAGGCTTATAGTTGGGTAGCCTTGCGTGGCGCCATCTTTAGTATCTCGCATCTTGCCCTGGCTGCTGCGTGTCCCTGGTCCCAGCGAGTCATTATACTGTAATTCTGCTTGTAATAACTGCTGTTTTACTACTGCTATTTATTTACTTGTCAATGTAATTTTGGAAGGCAAGGCTTTGCATTTGTGTTTAAGATGTTATAAGTCCTGGTACAAATATATCCTACAGAGCGGCTTATTAGAAATAGCTCCTCCTCGTGGGTTTAACCACGCCATCCATCCTTACAATATACGAAGTAGAACTAGCTGTGCTGTTTTTAGCGAGAGTATCTCATCTTTTTACCCTCTAGCTTTACTATTATCTCCTGAGCTAGCGGACAGAGGACTCTGTACCAGCTTGGCTGCTCGTAAATAAGCAAGCAGCGCTCAATTAACTTTAATTCCTCTTTTGCATTATTCTCAACGCCACATTTATTTATAGAGCCAAACTGACGGAAGGCTAATTAACTATTTGACTGCCTTTATGTAATAATGCAGACCTATCAGCAGTGCTCGGGTATTCAGTTACCTTTTTTGCCCTTTATATCTTACTTTACTTATTCCCTGAGTTAGCTTTATGGTTGATATGATATCACCTGCACTGCTCGTAAGTTAATTGAGTAATGCTCGTAAATCTCTTTTTTTTTTTCTCTCTCCCTGCCAAAGTGCAACTGGACTCCTGCCTTTCTGATCAGTATTTCTGGTACCTGAGTGCGCTTACACCTCTCTCCCAGAATGGCACCCTGAGACCTAATCTATACGCTAGCATAGTGCTATCATTAAGCGTTACTTAGACTGACTCCTTCTAACCTCTGGTGGTACTGTCCACATACTTTTCTTGTTAAAACCCACACTACTAGAAACTAGCCTGCTCTTTTATTTAAACTCAATTGTGAAGAGACTTGACAGGGTTTGACTTATATGAGGTGTTTATAGTACAACTGAATACTGTCTTCCCTATTCATATCATTATTAAACTGACTATGTTAGCCGTTTATTGCTGAGAACTGAAGAGACTGGTTTGAATACATAGATTACTAGCTGAATCGCTGTATATTGCTGATTTACAGTTTATTTTTCTACCATCCTGTATACACACCTACAACCTAATAATAGCTTTGTGGGGTGTACAACAGAACTGTCTACATAATTGCTATTGATGATTGTACATGTTTATTGCCTGACTCTACCAAACAAACTGAATGTGACTCATAGTAGTAATGTATAGATACTTCTGAACTGAACTTGAACTTCTAAATAGTAGACTACCTCCAGTATGTTAGCCCTAGCTATTGTTAGTCTTCCTGAATGTTTGTTGCCATTCCAGTAAATGTATGTGCTATATGTATTTTTTTCCACTGTATTTCCTCTGTATTCCTACTTAACTGTATATACTCTACACTGAAATCACTGCTGCCCATTCACTTAACTGTTTTTTTCCTCACTAACCTTCACAGCTGTCATCCTCCTCCCTGCATTCAGAACTTAAGAACCTATCTGCCTGGTTAATAAGGACACCCATCCAAAGTCCTACCATCTAACCTGCATCCCCAAAGAAACTTGTGTCCTGTGCTTAAGTCCTTCCCTGCAAAGGAGTAAAGAAAGTACGTTTGTTCCCCTGTGCAAACTGTGTACTGAATTGTTCGTTATCATTAAAGCAAAACAGGTACTGTTTGTTTAAAAGTCTCACTCCTGAACCTGGTTCCCAGCAGCCAGTCCCACCTCGCCCCCCAACTATAAACCCTACGCTCCCTTGAAATTACGACTTGGGATATATTTTCTTGTCTTTTGTCCACTTGTCAGCTTGCTGTGATCTAGCTGTTGTCCACTAGGTGGCTCCTCATATTGGCCTGTGTTATACCCCTTCTCTCTTCTTTAGTATTTCTACCCCTTATTACTTTCTCTGCTCATCCTTTTTCCTCCCCTTACTTGCTACTACCACCTCTGTTTCCTATATTCCCTCTCCCCACTCAACTCTCCCCTGTAGGCCACCTATTTCAAAAGAACGTCCCACTTACCTAGAGTTAACTAGTGCCCCACAACAATCTGCAGCTTTCTGATTGTTTCTGGATCTCATCTTTTACTTGCTCTAACCCCATACCCAGCTATCTACTACCAAAATACCATAGAACAGCCCACATTAGATATAACTTCCCTTCTACCAAAAGATATCCATTTCTTCTCAATAAATATACTACCTCTAGTTATCTAACACTCCTCCTCTCCCTAAAGGATGGTGATATTCACCCAAACCCTGGCCCAACCACCTCCACTACCACTCAGCTTAACTACCCAATCCTCCCTACCACCCCCCCTACTAAAAAAAAAACACTCAACTCACTCTTAATAGCTCACCTCAATACACATAGCATTAATAATAAAATTACACAAATCCATGCTCTCTTGGAACTATACTCCTTTGATATATTTTGTCTTACTGAAACTTGGTTAAAAACCTTCAACCAAAGATAATGAAATTACCCCACCTGGTTATAACATATTACGTCTAGACCGTGTAACTAGGAAAGGTGGCAGAGTAGCAGTTCTTTACAAATCTGATTTGGAATTAACTATACTCAACCAAAAACCTCCTCAGGAATCCAATGCTGAGATACTCATTTCCAAACTTCAGTTCAACTCAGTCAAATCTATCTATATTATTTGTATCTATGTTCCTCCAGGTAATAACATCTCTACTATTGAAGACATCCTCTGTTGGTTATCTCAAAGCCTCCCCCAAGAAACCATAGTCCTTGGCGATTTCAACATTGATTGGAATTGTTGCAACAACAACTTTCCTACTAGTCATATTAACCTCTCTGGGTTTACACAAACTATTAACTCCCCTACTAGAATAAACAAGTCCAGTAAGAAAGAAAGCACCTTAGATTGGATTCTCATTAATAATCAGCCCCAAACATACAACTCTGGTACCCTCCCAGACAAAATAAGTGATCACTCTCTAACTTACATCATCAGACTCAAAACCAATCCT
This sequence comes from Protopterus annectens, assembly GCF_019279795.1. Lineage (NCBI taxonomy): Eukaryota > Metazoa > Chordata > Ceratodontiformes > Protopteridae > Protopterus > Protopterus annectens. The sequence goes on from NC_056726.1 coordinate 106,304,709, forward strand.
CCTACTCAACCCACATTTAGGACAATCAGAACCCAGAAAAACTTTAACTTGGATCTATTCCTACTTGAACTTAGACCATGTAATTGGTCCCCCTTAAAACACCTTTCTCTTGATGAAGCGGTTGACTACTTTAATGCTAACTTCCTTGCCATACTCAACCACCATGTCCCTGCCCGCTCTATCAGAATAAGAACCAAATCTGCTCCTTGACTTTCTAAAGAAACTAAGCAAAAAATACATCTCAGACATAAATACTGGAAAAAGTCGCTATTAACTAAAAACCCTATAGATCACCAATACTACAAACAACTGAGAAATGAGACAAAAAAAGCTATACTGTCCGATAAAAAAAAATATTTCCTTAAATCTCAGCAGACCCACCATAATAATCCAAAAAAGTTCTGGGCTAGTATCAATCAACTATTACATCCTGGCCAATCTATCACACCTAACCCACAAGGCACTAACAAAAATAACCCTAAACAGACTGCTGATGCCTTTAATACCTTTTTCACAAAAGCTATTCAAACTCTTGCCAGTCCGCTTTCTCCTCTAATTGTAGCTGTATCCAATTCTGACTCTAACCCACCTCCTCCATTTTCCTTCCTACCTGTCCAACAGCATTTATTCTCACCCTCATCCAAAAATTAAAACCATGCACACCTTCTGCTGATCAACTACCCGCCGAATACTTACAGTTAGCTGCTAAATCTATTGCCTACCCCATATCCATCCTCATCAATAGAACCATTACTGAAGGATATATCCCCAAACTTTGGAAAGTCTCCTATATTATTCCCCTTCATAAAGGTGGCGATTCCACTGAACTCTCCAACTACCGTCCTATTGCCATACTTTCTCCTTTATCTAAGATAATGGAAAGATGTATCCATAGACAATTATTAGACCACCTCCTCCTGAATAATCTACTTTCAAACTCCCAACACGGTTTCAGACCTTCCCATAGCACAACTACAGCCCTCCTTTCCTTTACAGACACCAGCAACAAAAAACGGAACCTTAACATGCTTTCTTCTGCACTCTTCATTGACCTGTCTAAGGCTTTTGACATGGTAAATCACAACATACTTTTACACATTCTTAAATCTCTGTCACTTGATATGCTGGCCATAAAATGGTTCCAGTCCTACTTAAATAATAGACATCAAGCAGTGCTCTGGAACTCCATTCTTTCTACCCACCTACCAGTTAATATTGGTGACCCTCAGGGATCCATACTGGGCCCTCTCCTGTTTTCTATATTCATCAATGACCTTCACTTAGTTACTCCCCAAGCCACATGTATACAGTATGCTGATGACTCTATTCTTATCTGCTCAGCCACATCCTTATCCAAACTCCACTCCCTTACGCAAGAGGTATTTAATTCTGTCGAAATTTGGTTCTCAAATCGCTGTCTTCTATTAAATCCCAAAAAAACTAAACTTCTCCTTTTTACATCTACCAGCAAATCTCCCTCTATTGACTTCACTCTAACATCCAACAATGGTACTCTCATATCCCAAGATCCTACTACCAAACTGCTAGGTATCACCATTGACAATAACCTTACCTTTGACACTCATATCAATAATACTTTGAAAACTATTAATAAAAAAATAGGTTCTCTTTATAGGATCAAGCCTTTCCTCACTCCTACAACCAGAAAAACTATTGCCCACTCCCATCTAATCTCTATCCTTCTCTATGCCTCACCTATTTATAGAAATCTGTCAAAGAACAACCTTCAAAAACTAGAAAACTCCTACAATAGCATAGCCAGGTTTGCCACAGGCAAACCCTTCAGAATGCACCACTGTATCAATCTAAAGCTTCTAGGTTGGCTTGAATTACAGCAGCAGCTCAAACTTAACCAACTGATCATCGCCCACAAAATACTTTACCAACCTACCAAGACACCCATCCTTTCTAACCTTATGCACCCCTACTACAACTTACAATCCCTAAGATCTTCCCAAAACGTTCTTGTAAAAATAAATAAATCAAACAATAGAGCTGGTGACACTCTATTTGCTAACACAGTTGGAAAAACCTGGAACCTACTTCCCTCTGACCTTTCCTCACTTCCCTCTATTTCTCAGTTTAAAATTAAACTCAAGTCCTTCCTCTATTCACACTGGATGTGCACTTGTATTAAACCCGATTGACCAACATTGCTCTAATTACTTGACTCATCATATCCTACATTTCTCTGTAATAATCCCAACTTAACAACTACAACTCTACCTCTCCATCATAATCCTATCTACTACTTTATTCTTAAAACCGTAACTTGTCTTACTACTCTAACAAGTACTCATCCACCCTCTATTTTTCTTCCTTTATGTCTTCCTTTCTTATTTTACGTTCTATTCTGTATAGTGTTAGTTATTATCCTTACTCAACAATTTATTAGTAACCTCCTCAATAACTGCACTAATTCAAGTCCAGTAATTTGCATTTTTGTTTCCAAGTACTTGTAAATGTGTGATCACTTTGAAAAATGTTTTTTTAGTATTTTTTGTATGAATTTTACCTGTATTCTAAATTTTTGTATATCTATAGACAGGTTCTTTCACTAGTTGGAGCTTTTCTCCCCGGGCATCTACTGAAAATGGACATATATCCAGTTAGACTAGCCCGGTCAACAAATGTAAAATAAAATAAAACTGGAGAAAAAAGCAACAGAAGATATTAATATATAGGCACCAGATATATAAAAAATCAGAAATACAACTGCTGGGTGATATTTGCAGTTTTATTAGAGCATAGCATCAATGCCAGCAAAAATAACACTTATCCCACTGTCTGTATCGCCTGACCTGCCCCTTCTGTCAGGTGATCCTATTTTCCTTGATCTCCTAAGGTGTTGGAAACATAAAACAAATGGTGAGGAGCACAAGACTTCACGTTCTTGATTTTCTATCTCTCTCTCTCTCCATTGTAAGCACAATGTAGTACATTTGCTTGGTCTCCCAGTCACTTTTTGTAACTTTAGTTCTTTCTTTCCTTTTAGGCACCATTTTTTCTTCTTTAGTGCTGTTCTCCTGTCCTCCTTTCTGTTTCCATCTTTGTTTCCCACAGGCACTCTGCACTACAAACTCTGGAATGTCTTGTACCCCATAACCCAACTTTTTCCACCAAAATTGAAGGAAAGATAATTTCAAAACTAGTACACTGTAACAATATACAATTTATCTCTACTGAGCAGAAACTGGCTATCATCAAAATGATATTGCTTACAATTCTTTGTGTTGTGCACATTGCCTCAATTAACAAATAATGAATATATAATTATTACATTTTCTCTGGAATCCAGATAAACCTATGGTAGCTCTAAAATGCCACACAGGAGAGATGACACTAAGACACTGAACTGCCTGATATGAAGTGTATTCATTGGAAGTGATAACCTGTTCCTCTAGACAGATATATAGATTATACAGATGTAGATTTCATATAAAATACCATATGAAATACATCATGCATCCACTGTTTACCTCTTATTATCATACGAAAAAGATCAACGATGCTAACAAAAAGGCAAGAAATTATCATTCTTCCTAGCACTTCTTTCACAGTAGCCAAAAGGAAAGCCCTCTTAACTACATAAAAGTGTTGTTTTAAGAATTTAAAAACTTATTTACAGGAATATATCTGTTAATGAAAGAAGGTGGTACAGAGGATTAATATTAATGAGCTGCTTCCTATAGTCCATGGTTTTATTCCATCAGCCTCCATTTGCCTGTCTGTGTGACTTTTGGCAAATCACTTAAGCAGACAGTACTCATGAGCGGAGTCTACAAAAGGTACATGAGGATTAGTACTGCACACATTTTAAATAAGTAAAGATTTGTTTTGTTTACTATTGCCTGAACATACAATGTTATTGGGTTCAAACTGAGCTGTAGCTTTTAAGACAGGGTGGATAGAAACAGACATCTAGGAGAGTTAGTGAGCATTAGCACAGATTATTGCCATGGTAGTGACTGACAAGACAGATCTGTGTGATATCCCACATGTACACTTAGCCTTATGGTAATGCTACAGCTGCACTACAGTCCTCCAAACTTAATATTTCACCACTTATACAGAGTGTGAAGTCCCTCCTCTAGGCCAGTAATCAAGGAGCTTGAATCCTCACCACTGACACAGGTGAGGGATGTTCGCTTGGAAGAAAGATAGATGAACACAGTATTTCAGGATGCAGCTCTCTGCACCAAGCACAATTTCCCTTAAGGGCACACAGTGAACACATGCAGTCCGGGTTCTGGGTTTCCTCTCTCTCTCTCTCTCTCTCTCTCTCTCTCCAGGCCCCCAATAAGACCCCCCCTCGCACAGCTATACAGTTGATTCCTCAGTTAAGTGCCCCAAGCCAAGTCCTCTACCACCCTTTCTGTGAAAGCAGTGCTCTGTATCCCTGCTCCAAGTAGCTGACACACACACTCTTTGAGATTTGATTTTCACACACACACACACACACACACACACACACACACACACACACACACACACACACACACACACACACACACAGAGACACACACACACACACACACACACACACACACACACACACACACACACACACACCTGGGAAAGGCTGGCACAAATTTATTAGCAATGCCCTTTGCCTAGGTTATAACATAGATACTGCCACCAGGACATTCCAATGCCAGCTACTCTAAAGCTCTTACAAGGGTACACAATTATACTGAGTAAAATTAATACTGATACAAATGGTAGTGTTTGACCAATGCAGTAAGGCTTATAGAAGCAGCCATAGTGTCACCAAATAAACATAATTTCTCTCAATGGTTAAAATATGCTCTAAAAGACCAGCCACAATGAGAAGTTTAAATATATTAAATAATAAATAATAATAGAACATGAAAATACTACATATCTATTTATAATAAACACCAGAATTTCAATCATAGAAAATAGTAAAATAACCCAGATAAATAGATTAACGCAGATACAGAAAAACAGTACTTAACTAATCTCACCATATTTTTCTGACTGATCTAAAGAATTACTATTCTCTGGTTGCTTATTAAAGTAAGGCAAGATGAAGTAGTTGAGTAATCTTTTTATGTCAGGTTTCAGAAAACAGACTGCTCTGAGACTTTTGCCTTATCTAGTATTAAAACATCATTTCAGTGCTGGATTATAGAATGACATCACATACCTCTGATTATCTGACTTCTGGTTCCCATACTACTTCCCTTTACTAGAAACTGAATGAGAATCTTCCACATATGTGTTACCATACACACAGACAGAGCTTTGCTACGATGTGTTATAGAATCTGGAAGCCATAAAACCATTTCAACACTTCCACCCTTCCAGGGTAGCAATTAGTTCACTGCTAAGGACAATATAGCAGGATTCCTAGTCCATGTTTTCACAGACATTTTGTCTCTGGCTGCAATCAGAACTGTAAGATGCAATCTTTATGGCCTAAAATTAAGCAATTTAATTTTAGGATATTTTTCTAAAAGTTAGCTGGGGCTGAGCTTAACCTTTTCTTATCCAGTATCCTCTGTTACAATATATACATTTGCTCAGTTACAATAGTACGGGCGGCCACGGTGGTGCAGTGATTAGCATTGCGCCTCACAGCTAGAGGTTCTCCGGTTCAATTCTCGGCTGGGGTGCCTTCTGTGCAGAGTCTGCATGTCCTCCCTGTGGTCGCGTGGGATTCCTCCAGGTGCTCTGGTTTCTTCCCACATCCCAAAGACATGCAGTAGGTGAATTGGACACTCTAAATTGGCCCTAGGTGTAAGTGTGTGCCTTCTGTGTAAGGTTGGGCACCAGGCTGGCAACTTGACACCATAAAACTCCACTGTCAATCATGAGCGGACAGATGATCCACTGTGGCAACCCCTAACCGGGAAAAAGCCGAAAGAAGAAGACTCAGTTACAATAGTACAGTCTGACATACACATATATTTCTTTTCTGTACAGGAGGACACACTGTTAGTACATTTTTAAACACAAGCAGTTTTACAAATGCATTTTTCAACACATGAATCTGTACAAATCAGTTTGATATACAAATGACATATAATTATTTACAAAACTCCAGATAGCTATGTTGGTGTATGTTACGCATCCACTGCCATACTTCTCCTGGTATAGCTGGCAATACCTCATATTGTCATGCACAGAATAGTTAGTACTCTACACTATGCTATACTAGGGCTGTGACATGATAAATAATCACATGCATTATACGTAGACAGAGAAAATTAAAGCATTGAATAACATTCAAGAATTTGCAAAAATTAAAATGCAAACATAACTCCGTATTTGCTATCATAACATCTCACACAATCATTCTATTTTCGATATTATTTTGTTATTAGTGTACTAAATCTATATACTCTAAAATTTCTGGTAGAAAGTGAAGTCATAGATGGTGCAACTGTCACATCATGTATTATATCATCATCAGGTGCAACAGTGTCTTCCATTGCAGCAGGTGACGTATTTTCTAATACAGTGTCACTATTAGTGTAATTGTCCATTTGAGGAGCAATTTGCTTGTGGTATTTCAGCTGCTTCTTGACTTGAACTGCAAATTATTGGAATTTTTCAGACACATCATTATTCTGAGGTAAGAAAAGTCCAGTTTTTGCATAAAATCCTTTGGTTACATCTAATAATCAAACCATCCTTGGTATTGGCATTGTATGACCTCAGTGTGATTAATCACAGCTTTTTTCCTGTTGTTCTGCATGTTTGTTAACTAGGCTCTGGATTTTTCCTATCAGTAAAAGTTTCAGGGTAGGCAGTGTTTTGCCAGTTCTTTCAGCACAGTTTCTGCTTCTGCTGAGCTTGCTGCCAGGTAGACTGCACATTTGGGATTTTTACTGCTTGAAGCAAAATAGATTAGAGAGGTAACTCTTCCTTTATTCTCACTCTAATTAACAGACAAATGAGATACATCCTCACTAGTTGCAATGGAATGTTTCAGTAATGGAACAGAGCTGAACAGCAATCATGTTTAGAGTTGGTAACACATTGACATGTTTTTTTTTTTTTCTTTTGTATGACTCTTTCAGCCTATCCATCAGAGAGCAGATGATGTGTTAAAATCACATACAAAACTCTTGACTGAACTCTGGACAATTATCAGAAATTAATAAGTCAGGGTTGTTACAACACAAAAACATGGATTTATTCTGTATAGTGACACCGCATTCTGATGTTTATTGATACTATGAATAGTTGTCAGCACAGAGGTGATACTGACTGTCCTTGAAATGAAAAAGTTCAGCAGCTCCTTCAGGCCATGATCTGCGCAGTATTGCATGAGGCACAATGTCATTAATGCTGCTTTGGTGAAACATATTGCAGATCTGTCAATTTTTGATTGTGTCCAATTTAATAAGAAATACCAGCCCAAATGGTTATGCCACATTCCTTTCCTTTATAGTTAAAAATTCACAAGTGTGCTTTGAGGATTCTTTCCAGCATTTTGTTTCACAGAGGGGTTGGTCCAATCACTCTTGTTAGATTATGCAGTAGTCATGGAGACACATTAATCTCAGCACAGAAAGTGTAGTACATTTAAAATGACAACACCATTTTAACTTTTCATATAGCAATCTTGTCTGTATCATTTTTAATCATTTATAGTTTCATGCCTTGTTTAGTATGATAAATAAAGTCCTATTTTAAATTATCAACTGTTGGACCTATTCTTGTTCCCCACCTGAATGATTCCAACAATAAGCCGATTAATAAACATTCTCCTTAATATCTTTTTAATATCAGCACCTATCCACCTTAATAACTGTCCAGTGTTACCATCTAACCACCCTATATAGGTAGTCTCCCTACAGCTTTCTAAATTTAACTCCTTAGTATGGATTCAAAGATTCTTCTACCTCATAAAAGTAACCACCTTCAGTAGTCACTGAATTCAAATTCACTACATACTCTAAGATAGGAAAAACAAAACTGCATATATTTTAAAATAGGTCTAGCAAAATTGTGCATACCTTTATAATGACTTATTCATACTTCCTCTCAGCCTCTCTTTAGTTTAGCTGTCATCACTCTTTGCTGTTGCTACGAAGTTAGGTTTGTGTAACCTTTAAATAATCCCAGAACAACCAATCAAAATTTCACTTTTGCTCCTTTCTTCACTTACAGAATATAAATAGCTATTTTTCCTACCTCTCCTGCTATAACACTGCTAAGATTCTAGAAAAATCAGTTAAATTACACTTGCAGAAATTCTATTCCATCGACAGTTATTGTACTTAATATCATTGCAATTGCTTCTGCCTTGTATATACCATTCTGTAATGTCATCAGTTTTTAAACTGAAACCATATATTGTAAATACAAGTATTTATCATTTTGTATCAAACCTTATAGAAAATGGTTTCTCATGTATTGCTAATGTTGGAGCTTTTCTTCTCACATCGCCACTGAAAACTGGTAATTAACACAGTTGGACTCTCCCGTAATTAAAAGCAATAAATAGCTGAAATAAATAAATCTAGTTTGTGTGTTTGTTTGTCATTCAGCTTTCCCCGGTTAGGGGTCGCCACAGCGGAACTCCGGTCCACTAATGATTGGCAGTAGATTTTCATGAACGCCAAGGTGCCAACTCAACATCCAACCTTCAATGAAGGCATGCCCATTTACGCATGTCTTTCAAATGCCCATCCAACCACGGGGAGGACATGCAGACTCCGCACAGAAGGCACTCCCCGCACTCCAGCCGAGAATCAAACAGGAGAACCTAAATAAATCTAGTAAAAACTGGAAAATTGTCAGAAAAGTACAATTGTGTCAGTAAGCTTACCATAACACCAGATGTTCAAGTTATCAGTGTGCAGGTAGCTTAAGCTATATGGGTTATGTCCTTCTAAGGACATAATGGCAGTCCAGCTTCTAAAGTTTCAGGGCACTGTCAGGTAGAGCTAAGTTCACTAAAAGTTAGCTTTGGACACTGTCAGAAAAATATGTATTAATGCATATGTTTAGTGCTTATTAGAAGCTAAAAGGGTTAACACATTTCATTCTATTTTATGTACAGCTTAGTTTTGTATGAAACTACAAGATGCTTTCTGAAACTGCAAGATGCTCTCTGACATAGTATTTGCTAGCACAGCAAAATTCATGTTTATGCCTTTTTGGAAATTTACTGAGAAGCAGGTGATTATCTGCTAGGTCAGGAAAATAATGAATAGAACAATACTGTTTTCTATAATGTTATTGAACTTGAACAATCAGCTCTGTTCGTGTTATGAGAATATGCACAGCTGCAGAAAAGATAGATACAGTTGAACAAAGACTGCTTGAAGAAATGAACTATAATCTGTGCTTGCTTTGTGCTTGAATTAGCCATAGTACGTTGAATGGTAACATCATATAGTGAGAAGTTGTATCTAACCGGTGGTCTCCAAGGCCACGTTGTTTTTCTTAGGAAGTTTTTTATAAACTTGATAGTGCCAGCAGAAAATCATGGACAATGCTATGAAATAATATTGTAAGAACTTGTGATTTATTACGTCAGCTTAGTAGGCAATGTCTTGTAAGAAATGTATAAGAATGGCTTCACTTCCTGATTCTAGTTAGACAAACTCTGTATTAGCACATTTTTGTCCCCTTGCTGCAAGATTAAAGTGCCTTAACCTGAACCTGCTGTGTGTTGATCTTTTTGAAGTTGTTTTTCCTTTGACAGATTGGTCCTTCGGACCGGAAACTCTCACTTCGCCTCAGGTCAGCTGGGCCAGGTGGCATGAAACCATACGGGGAAGAGACCACATTGGTTCTTCTGCTCTAAAAGACCTCTGACTGAATTGTCATTCAAAAGAGGCCAGCCACTGTTCTGATCTGCGACTGGAGGACGAGTTAATGTTTTTTCCTCGAACCAGGCGATCAATCACGGAGGCTCAGGTAAGGTGAGATTTACCTTTTTCTGTTTTAGATCAGGGACTTGATTTGTATCATCTGTCAGGAGATTTGTCTTGTACAAGTCAGGGGCAGGAAGACTGCAGTCTTGTCATAGATCAGGGAAACAGAATGGGTAAGGCAGTTATTCTAGATAAACTGTGAAAAAGAGAAATTGTGGTACCACGTAGAAATAAGAAGGGTTACGTAACATTTTAACAGTCAGAACAATATGGAAAATAAGTGCACAAAAAGTTCCCAAGATCCGCTGTTAACTGAAGATGCAAAATATATGCAATTACAGCGTGCCGACAATGTTAGGTACTATACAAAATGGGTTAATAAATATGAATTTGATGGCAAATTAGAAAAATCCTCACTTATTAAACTTGTCAAACAGCTTAAAACCGATGCAAAAGGTCAGGTAAAAAAGCAATGTCAATTAGGCATTCCTCAGGCACACAGGTGGATTGAGGAAGCAAACCGTAGGGAACAAAAAAGTAATAATTCAAAAACTATGTTTCTAGATAAAGAGGACAATAATTTGGTAATAGCATCAGCCCCTCCACCCCCTCCACTTCCCTTACCAGAATATGAAGCGAGTGGACAAGCTGGTCCACCTCCGCTATACCCGGCTGTCTCTGCGAAGCCAAGACCGTTTGTCAGAGATCCCATCGAGACTAGGTCTCGAATACGTGACTTAAGAGGGGATATTGAGTTATATCAAATGAACAAAAATTCACGAGCTATGAGTGAAGAAGAGATATGTCCGCTCATAGAAGTACCAAATCCTCAGGCAGGACAGGAAGGGCAGGACCCAACTCTCCTGGTATATAGACCATGGACACCGTAAGACATCTGGAAAACTACAGAGGGAATTCCCCATCCAAAAATTAATTTTAGAAAATTCTTAGAAGACTTACAGAGCATGAGGTTAAGTTATCATTTAAATGGAGAAGAAGTAGAAATAGTAGTTAGACAAATCGTAGGTCCAGATTGGCACATGATCAGTGGCAACTGGAATCCCCATGATGCAGAACACAAGCCACTCCCACATAGCAACGCAGAACTGGATAACAGAGTAAAAGGTCTAACAGACCGAATCTCTGAGAAATGGAAGCCTAGGGCAGACTGTACTTGCATTAATCAATGCATCCAACAAGAAGGTGAAATTGTTGACAGATATTATGCCAGATTATTAGAGTGTTTTAATAACCATTGTGGAATGCAGGTACCTGAAGACCAAACACATAATTCCCTGTATGAGCAGCAGCTAAAGAATGCATTTTTAAAAGGCAGTATTTTACCTATAAGCAGCTTTATTACAAAGCACATGGTAGACCATCATACAAGTAGATTACAGTCACTACTTGAATATGCTAGACATGCCGAAAGGCATTTTAACAGTAAAAAGAAAAAGAAAGCCCAAGTATTTTTCTGTAGAAGATGGAGCAGAAGTTTATGTAGTACAGTCCGGGAAAAAGGGCAAGAAAAATGTCCAGGGAAACAAACAATCTGATAAGCGATCAGAGGAGTTTGAAGAGAGAAAGAAAAGGGGTGAATGTTTTAAGTGTGGAAAAAAGGGACATTTAGCAAGGGATTGCAAGCAAAACAAGAAGGTAGCCATGGAAGATAAGGAGGGTGAGGACTGACTATATGATAGTCAAGAATCACTGGAAGGGAATAACCAAGAAAAGACAAATGCAAGTGTGATAGAGGGAGTAGAGAATGTGACAGGAAAAATAGAGGAAGTGCAAGAAATCGCAGATAGTGAAGAAAGTGAAATTTTAGACTTAGCATTATTGAGCTTAGAGCTCTACTTAGTAGATACAAAACCGGAAGTTACACTTCTGGTAGAGGGGAGGGAAGTCAAATTTCTGTGTGACTCAGGGGCATCATGGACCCTGATACATCCTTCTAAACTACCAGAAAATTCAGAATCACTCGATTACATATTAGTGAAAGCAGCTAATGGACAACTGCATCGGGAGCGACTCTCACATAACATAACAATAACTGACCCTGTTTCAGGGATGACCTAGAAAAGCAAAATAGTTTTTCTGCAAAATAACCGGTAAACCTTTTGGGCAGAGATCTTATGCAGATATTTGGCATAGCAGTAGTTCCAACTATGCAGGGTATGGAAGCACAGCGACAAATGGATACTTTTGTAGTGCGACCGGAGGGCGAAACATTTTATTGGTACAGCCAGGACTTGGTCACGACTGGTCCAGGGGCAGTAACCAAAGAGCTGATGAACGTAGCCATCAGTAAGTCCCCCTCTCTTGACACTGATAAACAGCATTTGTTGCACTGTACTCTGTATTATTGTAACACACCAGGACTTGATAAAGAATATGAGCAAGAACTGTTTAGAAACCATGCAAACAGATTAGTATTATATAATCTGTACTGGGACACAGAAGGGGACAGTGTAGTTAGCTGTTCATTGCCCCAGGAATTCTTTGCACTCTATAAATCTAATCGATTACCACATGTTAGTTTGAGTAAGGACAAGAATGTGAAATGGGCAGACCTAGGAGAAAAAGTCACAAAGTTGGAAAAACAGACGGAGTTAGAACTGTCAGAACAGGGAGTACAGAAGCAGAAATTAAATTGGATAACACAGATACACCCAACTGTACACTTACAGTCTAGCAAGGACAGCTGATTAGCACTCTTACTAGAAGTGGAAGAGAATGCCTTACAGAGCATATCAGAAACTCTCTGGTCAACAAGGAAATCAGATGTAGGATTAATTCGTACAGCAGGACCGGTTACTATTACTCCAAAATCAGCATTTAGACCACAAAAGAGACAGTATCCCTTAAGGAAAGATGCAGAAGTAGGAATCAAACCTATAATAGCAGCTTTACTTAAGGAAGGAGTACTGGTAAAATCTCCCGATTCACCATGTAACACACCCTTATTTCCTGTCAGGAAAGCAAACAGAGAATGGCGTATGGTCCAAGATTTAGAAGCTGTAAATTATGCAGTAATACCTAGAGCACCTACGGTGCCAGATCCACACACCCTATTAAATGATTTGAAGCCTCAACAGAAGTATTTTTCTGTGGTAGATATTAGCAATGTGTTCTTTTTGATACCGATACACCCTGACAGCCAACATTGGTTTGCATTCACATTTCAGGGGAAAAGGTATACATACACGCGGCTACCACAGGGATATTGTGAAAGTCCAACAATATTCTCACAAGAGATGGCAAGCAACTTGGTGGGATTTAGCCCACCGAGAGGCAGTCAAATTTTACTTTATGTAGATGACATCCTGCTGGCAGCCCCCACCCAGCAAGAATGCAGAGAAGATACCATAGCATTATTAAATTTTTTAGCCACTCAAGGACATAAAGTAAACAAAAACAAGTTGCAGCTTTGGAGAAAGCAGGTTAAATACCTGGGATATGTAATATCCAAAGAAGGCAGAACATTAGATGAAGATAGGAAAATAGCAATTTTACAAGCACCCAAACCAACTACCAAGAAGGAAATGATGTCCTTCCTGGGTACGACTAATTTCTGTTGGAGTTGGATTCCAAACTATGCCTTGGAGTCTGCTCCACTGACCAACTTCATATATAAGAAGCCTATGGCAGCACAAGATTTATTACAATGGACACCAGAAGCAGAATCAGCTTTCTGCAAACTAAAACAATTGATAGCATCCTCATTAGTTTTAGGATTACCAAACTATCATAAACGCTTTTTCCAAATTGTAGATTGTAGGCAAGGTTATATGACATCAGTGTTAACACAGCAACATGGGGACAAGCAACACCCCATAGCTTACTATTCATCACAGCTGGACCCAGTGGCGCGATCCCTGCCCCACTGTGTACAAGCAGTAGTCGCAGCTGCAATGGCAGTACAGGCTTCAGCCTTAGTAGTGCTGCTCCACTCTCTCACGGTGAGAGTGCCTCATGCAGTCACGATTATTTTACTGCAAGAAAAAGTAGCATATCTTTCTCCTGCTAGACATCTTTCTTGTATGACTATACTGTTGAGCCAACCTCATATGACAATTGAACGATGTACAACTTTGAATCCGTCTACCTTGCTCCCAACCCCTGTGGACGGCACACCACACAGCTGCCTGCAGGAGATTGAGCAAAAGACACTGCCTAGAAAAGATCTAACAGGTGTTCCCTTGGATGATGCCGAGGTGACATATTACGTGGACGGCTCATGCAGAAGGGGTCCAACAGGGCAGAACCTAGTGGGGTATGCAGTAGTTTCTGATACTGAGATTTTAGAAGCAAAGTCTTTACCACACAACTTATCTGCACAAGCAGCAGAATTGATTGCCTTGACAAGGGCATGTACCTTGGCAAAGAGTAAATGTGTAAACATTTTTACTGACAGCCAGTACGCTTTTTCTACTATACATGTTTTTGCGCAACAGTGGAAGAATAGAGGAATGCTAACATCTACTGGTAAACCGATTAATCATGCACAGTTTATTTTAGATTTGTTAGAATCTATTCAGTTACCTCAAAAAGTAGCTATTTGTAAATGCGTAGCTCATACCAAGCAACAGGAGAGGATTTCAAAAGGTAATGCGAGAGCAGATACAGCTGCAAAGCAGGCAGCTTCAGCTTCAGAAATATTTCTTTTGAGTGAGGAATTACAACCTTCTGAGATTTTAGATTTAGAAATGTTGAAAACAATGCAGACACTTACTATGAAAGTAGAAAAACAGAAATGGATAAAACGAGGAGCAATTCTTGAGAAAGGGCTGTACATCTCCAAAGAAGGAAAACCGATTTTGCCATCTAATTTGTTTAGATATGCAGCTTTGTTGAGCCATGGGCAGTGCCATGTCTCAACAGGGGGGATGGTACAGTTAGTGAATCGAGTGTTCACAGCATATGGATTTATAAACTACACAAAAAATTTTTGTGCGGCATGTTATGTTTGTAATAAGCATCATGCACAAGGGGCACTGAAGCCTAAGCAAGGGAGTTTTCCTGCACCACCGTACCCATCCCATACTATCTGTATGGATTTCATAGAACTGAACAAATGCAAAAATAAGAAGTATTGTCTTGTCATTATAAATATGTTTTCCAAATGGGTGGAAGCTTTTCCGACCAAAAACCCAGATGCAGCTGCTGTTGCAAAAGTCCTTGTTAGAGAAATTATTCCTAGATTTGGCATACCGGAAAAGATCTACAATGACAATGGCACACACTTTGTAAATCAAACTATACAACAGTTGAACTGATATTTTGGAATTTTCTTGAAGAACCATTGTGCATATCATCCGCAATCTGCAGGACTAGTAGAGAGGCATAATGGGGTTTTGAAAAGTAAACTTAGGAAGTTAATTAGTGAGACACAAAAGAATTGGGTGTACTGCCTGCCTCTAGCACTGTTGAGCATGAGAACTGTTCCAAACGCAAAGGGGTTAACTCCTTTTGAAAAATTATTTGGGAGGGCATACTATATACCTCAGTGGAAACCTCTCATGCCTGCAGACCAGGAGGCCGACAGTTCACTCACAGAATATATGAGATGATTACTAAGTAATAAACAACTTTTGCAGTTAAATTCTGTTTCAGATAAAAAAACAAACCAGACCATCAGAAGCAGCAGTAGTCCCAGGCACGTGGGTCTGGGTGAAAGCCATCAAAAAGAAGAATTGGATGTCACTGAAGTGGGAAGGGCCATACCAAGTGCTACTGTCAACACCCACTGCAGTCAAGATCGCAGAGTGAGCATCCTGGATTCATCTGACATACTGTAAACTGGTCAAAAACTTTGAACTGGAAAAAAAACTTGTTACTGTTACACAAGAACAAAATGACCAGATATGAAGCAAATAGGAATACAGAACAACCTCAAAAGTATTGCATGATCATTCTGTTAACTATACCGATAACAATAATCTTTTTGGTGTGGCCTTTCCTTTTTCCAGCCACACGAGCTGAACTGAATAAACGTGACGCTTTACTCATAGACTGGCATCCAAACTTTAACACTTACCAAGCGATTAAATATGTGTATGCTGAGACTTTTAATGTTTCATATTGTTGAGTTTGTACAGCTATACCAACAGCATATGGGGGATTATTAATGACTGCTGTCCCCCTAGGGGTCAATGAGACCTGGGAAAATTTGATTTTTTATACTACGACTGTGAAATCACAAGACAAAATAGCATTGTACCTGCCTGTTGCACAAAAGGGAATTGTATGTTTTTACAAAAATTATACTGTTCAGGTAGTTTGGAGCAATTGTAATTTGACTGTTCCTTACAAATGTTATACCAAAGATAATAATACAGGTTCCATTTGTGATACAAACTATGACTCGTTTCTTAAATAAATGCACAAAACAGTTAGTGAAGTACAACATAATCCTGTTCTTTTTAAACAGCTATCATTGATAGAAAAATGATTCATGCAGGGCAAGTATATATTAATACTAAAGTAGAGGATTGTTATTTTGTGTGTGGGAAAAAGGCATACAAATGGTTACCTGAGAATTGGTCTGGCAGTTGTTTTTTGGGGTTACCTGGTTCCGGCCATATGACACACTGCAGTTTTGCCTCAGGGAAGAATTCAAAATGTCAGAGAGGTCAGCAAGAAACCTGGAAATCCAATCAAAAAACCTGAAAATCCAGTGGGACGAATTGAAGCAGGCTGGAGAAACCATAACTCTGTGAAAAACAAAGATAAACTGACACACATGGACTTGAGTGATACTATTATATCGTGGGCAGGTATAGCCCCTGCATATGGCGCAGTAAAATCGATTTGGGAGCTGAGAAAACTGTCCAAACTTCTTGAAGTAATGAGCAATGCAACTTTTTCTGCTCTCGAATTAGTAACTGATGAACTGAATGCTATGAGAACTGTGGTGCTTCAATACCTCATGGCTCTCGACTTTACCCTAGCGGCGAAAGGTGGTACTTGCGCTTTAATAAAAGGGGAGTGCTGTTCGTATATTCCTGACAACCAGCATGAGATAAACGACCACCTCAAGGTAATCCAGCAAGTGTCGGCCATGACCAAACCAGGCCCAGACCCACTGATGGATTTTTTTCCAGAATTTGTTTGAAGGGTGGGGTACCATCCTAATGAACATCCTGATTGCCATTTGTGTGGGATTACTCCTATTAGGAGTGTGTGTTTGTTGTGGTATTCCCTGCATGAAAAGATTAATTAAAGATTTTATAGACATGTCAGTTTCTGAGACTTTGTATCAAAGTACTGAATTTGAAGAACTGTTGAAAAATGAAACACTTTCATAAGTTTAAACTGAATGACTCTCTTAACTGCAAATTCTGAATGGAAGAGGTTAGGAGAAGAAGCAAACTGTTTATGCTTTTGAAAATAGAATAAAAAGTATTAACATGGGGAAAATGTCAGAAAAATATGTATTAATCTATATGTTTAGTGCTTATTAGAAGCTAAAAGGGTTAACACATTTCATTCTATTTTATGTGCAGCTTAGTTTTGTATGAAACTACAAGATGCTTTCTGAAACTGCAAGATGCTCTCTGACCAGCAAAATTCATGTTTATGCCTTTTTGGAAATTTACTGAGAAGCAGGTGATTATCTGCTAGGTCAGGAAAATAATGAATAGAACAATACTGTTTTCTATAATGTTATTGAACTTGAACAATCAGCTCTGTTCATGTTATGAGAACATGCACAGATGCAGAAAAGATAGATACAGTTGAACAAAGACTGCTTGAAGAAATGAACTATAATCTGTGCTTGCTTTGTGCTCGAATTAGCCATAGTACCTTGAATGGTAACATCATATAGTGAGAAGTTGTATCTAACCAGTGGTCTCCAAGGCCACGTTGTTTTTCTTAAGAAGTTTTTTATAAACTTGATAGTGCCAGCAGAAAATCATGGACAAACAGCTGCTATGAAATAATATTGTAAGAACTTGTGATTTATTACATCAGCTTAGTAGGCAATGTCTTGTAAGAAATGTATAAGAATGGCTTCACTTCCTGATTCTAGTTAGACAAACTCTGTATTAGCACGTTTTTGTCTCCTTGCTGCAAGATTAAAGTGCCTTAACCTGAACCTGCCGTGTGTTGATCTTTTTGAAGTTGTTTTTCCTTTGACAGGCACCATACCCTTCAGAACGTTCATGCCAATACAGAGTATGTATGGCTAAAGCCATGAGAAGGATAATAATAACAATAATAATAATAATAATAATTAATAATAATAAGTGCCTGTATCCTGACTTAAAAACATACAAAAAGGGGATTGGGGGACCAGCTACTGCAGCAGTGATCATTTAAACATTTACTGTTATGATAAGCTTGCTTACACCACTGCACAATGTTCTTCATTTCATCACCGCTGCAGTAGCTTAATCTACATGAGTAGATTACCATAGCTCAGACAGACTGAGCGGAGCAAGGATAAGGTCCAGGAACTCCTGGAGAATGGTCTTAGCAAAGCTGTTTTAGACTTGGAAAAGAAATCTAGTTTATTATGCTTTGTAAAAGTATGCACAGAGGACCAAGAAGCTCCTTCTAAAATACTTCTAGAATCCAGCCCTTTCCAAAAAAGCCAAAGGAGAAGCCAAGGCCCTCGTAAAATTAGCCTTGACCCTGACTATCATAGCATTGTTGTGGTGAAAGTAACAAAAAGTAAAAGTATTAGGCAATCATTTGGACATATTCTGTTTTGACAAAGGTTGTCCTTTCTTCTTAGAGTTACAAGAAATTAATGATTTTGTTCTCTCAAGATAGTACCTGAGTTGTCTGTGGACATCCAAGGTATGAAGCAACCTTTCTCACTCACTTGTAGGTTCGGGGAAGAAGACACTTTAGGCATAAAAGAAGGATTAGTTCTCAAAGAAACCATATATTTTGGGTAAAATGAGACCCACCATAAGAGCTGCATCTCAGATACTCTTCTGACAGAGGTCAGAGCAATGAGTTTCCATTTCAAAAACTGCAAGTCAGCCTGATGAACTGGTTCAAATGGAGCAAGTTAATTTTTGGATTTTGAGAGATTTGGTGTCTCCACCACATAATCTCCATTTTCACAAATCCTAGAGTCAGATGATAAAAGGTCAGGGGATGTTGGTGCTGGGACCATAAGATTTTTTATGTGGATTCTTAGAAGAGGTCTCAGGAGTGTCATTGATGCCATGAGACTCAGAATCCAGAGAAATTCCATTGATGAGATGCAAGTCTGATTGGAAAACCTCGGAAATAGATCTAAATAGAGATCTATGTTTTCCTGTGGAAGAAAAAGCTTTTTAAACGGATGTGTCCAGCAGACATCCCAGAAAAACAAATCCTGTGAGAAGGTGTCAGAAAAGCCTTCTTAATATTCTGTTGGAATCCCAACTTGCATAGGAGATCCCTTACCCAAGTGAGGGATTCCTGATACTTTGAAAATAACTCTGCAAGATAAACAAGTCATCCAAATAAGGAAATTGTGAATATCTTGCAGTCTGTAGTAGGCTATCACAAAAGAAGGACACTTTGTGAACACCCTTAGAGCATTAGGTAGCCCAAAGAGTAAGCCAATGAACTGATAATGTGATACAGACACACAAAACCTCAAGAAACACCTGAAATATGGATTTGTAAGAATGTGATCAGGTGTATCTTTTAAATCTAAGGTCACTAGGAAACTCAACTGAGGAATAAGGGGTAGCAAGTTGTGAAGTGACAGCAATTTGACCTTGGGCACTCTCACAAACCAGTTCAGAAACTAAAGGTCCAGAACTGTCAGTGAAGAGTATTCTTATTAAGGTACAACAACCGTCCATGAAAAAAATCCTTCTCCTAACTGCGGAGGAGTAGCAGCTTCAATCACCCTCTTGGGTGCATATGCTGGATGACAGGAGGAAAAAAAAGATTTTGGCCTCATGGATGTGAAGTAATCTCCTGAAAAGGAAGAATAAACTCTCGCTGCCATCTGTAACTTTGATGGATTAAAATCAGAACCTGTATGTCTGAAACAATCTGTTATCAAAGAGAAAATGTAGGTTCCGATTTTCTGGAAGAATTAAAGGACCTCCAGGGTGAGAGGGGAGAGGAAAGTCCATCCTTTGTTATGGGAAGTGCCTGCTTTTTTTTAGAATCTCCCTGTCACTGCTTTTTAAACATCTGCTAACCTGTAAATTACCAAGACTGTTTTTGCCTTTTACTACAATTATTAGAGGAACTGATACTTATATTTGCAGAGAGGATAATGAACATTGAATAGTGTTATCCTTACCAGGAGCAAAAATAGAAGATGTGAGACAAGCCTTGGAACTCCTTAATGTAAGGAAGCACAGATCCATTTTTATTCATGTTGGTGCAAATGATGTCATCCAGAAGGATTCTCTGACTATTAGTTGGGGACTGACAGCCCTCTTAGATATTATAGATTGTACTGGTGTTAGGACATATTTTTCACAAATCACCTATAAAAAGGATAGTCAGGCCACTGTGAATGAAAAGATTTTTTGGGTAAATACCTACATGGAAAAAATATCCTTTTTTAAAAAATGGAAATGTGTAGTGCATCCAAGCCTAGTTTTGGGCACACGTGTTCAGGCAGGATGGCTTGCATTTGTCAAGATCAGGAAAGAGAATTTTTGCAGAAGATATTTTGCAATATTTGACAAACACTAGGCAGGATTTTTGCCAAGTCAAAAATTTAACAGTTCACAGACTGCAACATTTGATGCATCTCTGATGATTGTTAATTCTAGGAGCATTAATAATACATTTTTTATTGGAAAATTTGCTACATTCCCACAACATTGATGTTATTGTTTGTGAAAAATGGTTAAAGAACAATGACTGGAAACCAGTTCTGTCAGGGTATAAATGTTTTTACTGTAACAGACATTCTAACACAAAATCAGGTGGAGGTGTTATGATATGGATTAAAGATAATTATGAGACCTGTGATTATTGCATGTTCTGTGATAACATCAATGCTACAGACTGTGTAACTGTGACAATAAAGACAACCCTGGAACATATAACAATTGTTTGGAGTGTATAGACCACCAAAGTCAAGTGTAGATGACCTAGAGGAATTCATACATTTCTTGCATGAAATACAGGAGGGAAAAATAATATTAGCTGAGGACTTAAAATTACCAGAAACTGACTGGAATAATATTGTTTCAACAATGTTAGTAAGAAAATTATTCACAATGTATATTCAGGAACTAAAATTGCTTCAAATTATAAGAAAACCTATCAGGGGACGGAACATACTAGACATTGTTTGTGTTCCCAAAGAAATTACTGTTACTGCAAGTCAAGTTTTACCACCATTGATGGGCAGTGATCATGGGGTTATAAAGATTAATTTGTTGCTAGATAATTCTGCCAAACTGAAATCTAAACTAATGCACAGAAGGTTAATTACAGATTATATGGAAGCAAAATAGTCACTATGTAAAACTAATTGAAGTGAGGTGTTCAGTGGAAAAACTGCAGATGGAATGAGAAAAGCTTTGAAAGAGAAATTGTTTGATTGCAAAAAATAAAAAAAATCTTTAATATCAGGATCTAGGCATACAACATCAAGGGGATATATTTCCATAAGAACAAGATATCTGATAAAAGTGAGAGACAAAAAATATAAGAAATGGAAGACAGATTGAACTTTGAAAACTGAAATAAACAAGCTGTACAAACAGATTAAGCATAGCATGAGACAAGATCAAGAAAAATTTGAAGAAATATTATATAACGATAGCATAATAAGGATACCTTTTTATAGACACATAAGATGTGGACGGAGTAAAGACACATAAATTGATAAACTGCGTACAGATTCTAAAATTTATTCTCAGACACAACAGATTATAACTATAGTTGCAAAATCTTATGAAAAACAGTTTGACTCCACAAAAGGGGTGATAAGTTGCCCTAGTGACATCCAGATAACCCCAGATACTGGAATCAAATTAGATTATATTGAAAAAGAACTGCACAAACTGGATCCAAGCAAAGCATAGGAAGGAGACGGAATTAGTAATAATGACCTGAGAACACTTCAGCAAGAACTTATGGTACCATTGTATCTATTATTCACTAGGTCATATAAATATGTGAAGATTCCTCAAGATTGGAGACATGTGCTTATTAAACCTGTCTTCAAAGAAAGGGGAGTAGGACAAACCCAAAGTCTTATAGACCCTTATGTCTACTTTCATGTTGTGGAAAAATAATGGAGAAAGTAATATTGGATAAACTATTGCCAGAACTGGAGAGGTTGTGACTTGAAACCACATATCAGCCTGCATACAAGTTGAAAACAGATCTATTGCCACCTGTAACATGATGTTCTATAACAATATAATAACAGCTATGAATGAAAGACTGTGCTATAATGTAATTTATATAGATTTAACTTCAGCATTTGATAAGGTCATACAGAAAACACTGATCAATAAATTAGTACAACATGGTATTGATGTACTCTTGATAAGATGGATAGTTACATGGCTTACACATAGGACATGGCAAGTATCATGCAGCAACTGGATAGGTGAACTCCTTGGTTACAGTCAGGGTGTCCCAAAGGGCTCTGTCCTAGGTCCTTACTTGTTTAGATTGTATCTTTCAGACATAACTTTTTCATCTGAGGTGTTCTACCATCTATATGCAGATGACCTGAAATTGGGTAAACTGATTACATGTGTTACGGATAAGGCATGTCTGCAAAATAACTTGCCTAAATTGACCATTTGGGCACAGGAGGATAATATGCTGATAAATACATCAAAAACTAAGCATATGATATTTGGGAGACATAAAGTGAAAAGTAAATATGTAATACAACACACAGTGATTGAAACTGTAGACTCATTTAAAGACCTGTTTATATGGGTAGATTCACCTATGAGCTTTTCTAATCATATCAACCAATTGGTTAAAGATAGTTATAGAACTACAGGCTGTATAATAAGATTTATAAAGTCTAGGAAATCAAAAATGATGAAGTCATTGTTTTTTAGTTGCAGTAAACCCAAACTTGAGTATGGAATAACAATATGGAAACCCTATAAGAAAACAAGCATGAGTAAACTGGAAAGAGTACAGTGGAAATATGCCAAGGGCAGACATGGATGTGAAAATTTAAGTTATTATGAAAGACTAAAATATCTGAACTTGTACAGTGTTTCTTATAGATATCTAAGAGTATATCTTATTCAAGTATAGAGGGCATATAGAGACAACTACCTCTGGGAATGTTTGAGGTTATCAAAAAGTACTAGAGAATCATCAGACAACCTATGTAGAAGATTTTATAGGGATGAGAAGTGTACTAACTGGTTCTCTAACAGAGTAGCTGATGAATGGAACAGACTACCAAATTACATTAAAGCAAGTACTAGTTTAGACATTTTTAAGAACAATCTGGACATTTGTTATAGGAACAAGTGTTTTGGTATACTGGCAAGCTAGAAGGACATTAATGCCGGTGTTTGAAATATTTGTATGTATGTATGTATGTATTTTACTAAAATTGGATGAGGGGGCATAGAATCCCTTGGTAAACTTGGAAATGGAGGGCTAAAAATGAAAGATCCCTTGAATCAGCTTTTTAATGACTTGTGCAACAGAAGATCCAAAAAAACTAGCTCTGTATCCAGGGGAGAATTTAAAATTTATTTTTTGGCATCCTGTGGGATCTTTTGTGAACACAACTAGACATATCTCGTCATAACTATTCCAGTAGCAGAAGCCCTGGACGTGACACCAGCAGAATCTTATACACATTTTAAACAATGGGTAGTGACTTGAGAAACAGTAGAAGCCAAATCACACAAAGCAGATTTTCCTCACAAGAGGCAACTGATGCCAAACAATTCCTCATATTCTCACAAGCAGACAGTAACATCAACATATGAACCTGACAGTTGAGAATTCTAAAAACAAGAGTTGCAGAAGCATACACTTTTCCTCCAAACTTATGAAAAGCCTTCCCATCCTTGTCAGAAGGAGAGAGATTATTATTAAAAAAATGCTTAGCAGCACCAGGGTTTAAGAAATGTATAGCTGCTAGATCAGGGCTGGGATTAGTGTATAAAAACTTAAAAGACTGAGGAACCTTATTTAATCTGTCTGCTTATTTTTGGGGGGAGATGACTGTTAGGGAAATTGCAGACTGTGACAAAACATCCTCCAAAGTTCCAAACAGAAAACCAGGAGGAATAGCTGTAGGTTCAGGAAATTCTGGTTGTAATAAATCATGATGTTTTCTGAGGGATTGAAAAAAATTACTCAGGCAGATTCAATAAACCCTCCACAGTCCACTAAGACTGTGTGCACATCACGGCATGATGTGCATATGGTAGTGCACTGTTTTGTATTCAGTAAGCAGCTCTATATGATTTGTAGAGCCGCACAACCACAGTAAACTCCATGGCATGCTAATTACAGCATAAGCAGCTGAACTGTATGCTAATCAACTGATCCAAGATGGAGGAGCTATTCAACTAGATATAAAGCAACCATGTAGATGCAGTGCTGGTTTTCCCTGCAAATTTAAAAACTAATTGGAATACAGCCACAGAAAGGACTCAACACAGAAAGAAAGTTTGGGGCTGCTGTTTCTCTAATTCATACATATCTGCAAAAGGCTGAAGTCTATGCTTCTGCTGCTGCTAATAGACCACGATTAAGAAGAGAAGAGTTTTCAGACCCCAGTTAACTTATCACAATCTGCATGATGTGAAATTGTAGAGTACTTCAGAGTAGATAGAGACACACTACAGAAACTCTGCAACCTCTGCTGTCCTCAACTAAGAACCAGAGCAAACCGAGAAAAACCAATACCGGTGGAGACAAAGATATGTGTAGCATTTAGAATTTTAGCTACAGGAACCTTTCAGAGATGAACAGGGGACATCATGGGGGTGTCATGGGCATCAGCATCTAGGATTCTCCCATCAATTCCTGAATGCTATGCTCCAACATGCCAGTGACCACATATATTTTCCCTGTACTCTAGAGGACAGGACCATAAATATGCAATAGGTCTAGCCTATAACACACTACCCTGAAATACTGGGGGGCATAGTTTGTGCACAAATAGAAATCAAGGCACCACCTTGGGAACAGGAAAGGGTCTACAAAAATAGAAATGAAGTCTACTCCATTAACTGCCAAATAGTGTGTAATGCTAAGGGAATCATTTTGAATGTGTGTGCTGGCAACCCAGGCAGTTATCACAACTGACATATCTGGCATACCTCCCAAATGGATTAGATGTTCACTATGTGTGATACCCACAGGGTCATTTACTGAGGGATGCAGGTTATGCACTGAAATTGCAGCAGATGGCACCCATCAGAAATGCACATGCACCCATTGAAGAAAGCCATAATGAGGCACACACACTCAAACCAGAAATTTCATAGAGTATGTGTTTGGGCTGCTGAAGTCTTGGTTCCACTATCTAGAAACATCTAGGGGAGCCCTGCAGTACAATCCATGTAGCTGTACTGAAATCTTCACCATCTGTGCCATGCTTCACAGCATCATCTTGAGAAAAAAGCTACAGCAGGATGAACAAGGCAGAAGGGGCATGCATCCCATCACCAATAGCAAGGTCACCACAGCCACATGCAGGTGAGGGGTTGGGGGGAACCAGCACCTGCTGTGGGTGTAGACAGATGTAGGTGTGCTCAATATGCCCTCATATTGGCTAACAGGTAATGCATAGCACACTCACTCATCACCTAAGGGGATAAAACCTTCTTCCTATGCACATACAAATAGTAACATTGATGCCAGGCAATGCTTACAACCTTTACCTACTCATGTTATGGCTGTGTACTCCTAGCATCAGACAAACTCAACCCTGGACTAATACTGTAGCAACTGATGGATTTACAAGGTAAGTGTTAAACTTGGAGTGTTAAAACAGAATTGTGTAATAATACAAATTAATAGCACATCCTTGTATGTTGTTCTTGGTAAAGTAAGTAAGTAAAAGGTGGGTGATTTGTACAGCAATGACTTTAACATATGACTGCAGAGATTTATGTGAAAGCACGTGTCCTCTATCAAGTAATAGGCCTCAAGCATTAAAGATATACATATTCATACCTCTGAAAAGTACTGATGGTCACCAACTGTCCTCAGTTTGGCCTCATACTTCTGTAGTGGAAAATCATTAAAGAGAGAAGTTAGAAAGTAATGAGACACATCTCATTTTCAGATGTCATAACCCAACTGTCCAAAAAACATGTCTACACATTTACCACAGAACATTCAATTTTACGCAATTGCCAGTCAAGTCTACCTGTGGCCAGAACACCCAAAGGGGTGTCTATGGGCCATCCTAGAAGACTAACACCCCTATTTCATTGACAATATAGGATATTTATATTTCACAGAAATAACAATAGAAGAGTATAAAGAGAAAAGCAGCATACCTTATCAAGATCAGTAGTCTTCTGTGCAAATGAATCCCAAAATAATATCTTCTTCTGTGTTATCCACATAAACAAATCTCCTCACTTTCAGTTTCTCTAACTACATGGTTCCCTTTTTATTGTGTTGATTCATGCTTGTGAGCATGGTGAAGATGCAAATGAGGTGTGAACTTATTAGAATTGATGAATCCCAAATACTTGTCTCCATGTCAATGATGCAAACATAGTGCAGGCACTCCCTCAGTGTTTGTTGCTAATGGATTGCAACTGTGAATGATTAGTGGTAGGGAGAATGAAAACACAACAACAGTCCAGACTCCCTTACCTCCAGTCCATGTGTCAGCCAGGTTAGACTTTCAAAGTGTAGGACTAATTGTATCAAGGTTTTAAATGTAAGTAGGCAGCATACTTTTCACAGTTTCTGTTCAGAAACACCCAGACTCCCCTTCATTTCTTGACAACTTTATATTATTGCCGTTTAATATCCTCACACATTTTAAGGACAATGATACAGAATGCCTTACAAATTGCATGCCTCAGATTACTGATCAGATAAGATAAGAATGTCAACAAACACAGAGAGACAAGGAAGAGCTGCATGTATTCAAGCAACAGTCATAAATGGCTGTGTGATCACTCAGTGCACTACATCTGAAATTAATACATGTAGAAACAATTGTCATATGTTTTGTTAATACTGCGGATGATGTTGCAGTTGCTTGTGTGCACAATGATTTTCATTCTTTGCTGCAAAGCTGTTTCTGTGGCAAACAAGGATAAAACACCCATACTGTGTTTTGAACGTTTATTGGCGTGAGAGTTCAAATCCAGACCTCTTTGAAAATATGTAATGTGTACCAACATAAATTTATGTAGTGTTGTTTATTTAATAGATTTCTTTTATTGCTTTCTCATAATTTTCCCTTTTTATTTTTTTAGTCCCAGTGTTTGCATGGTGCACAGCTTAGTGCAAAGAGGGGAAAGGAGAAATCCAATGAATGTCATGCTTAGCTGTGCAGATCTTATTTGCATGACACGTAGCATTATGCAAACCTGGACTACTGGTCCACACAGAAAGCAGACAGAACACCTGCAGACAGGAAGCAGACAGTCAAAAATTTCAAAATAAATCATCATCATCTTCTTTCGGATGTTCCCGTTAGGGGTCACCACAGCGGATCATCTGTTTCCATTTCTTCCTGTCCTCTGCATCTTGCTCTGCCACACCAACCACCTGCATGTCCTCTCTCACCACATCCATAAACCTTATCTTAGTCCTTCCTCTTTTCCTGTTACCTGGTAGCTTCATCCTTAGCATATTTTCCCAATATACTCAGCATCCCTCCTCAGCACATATCCAATCAATGTAATCTTGCCTCTCTGTCTTTGTCTCCAAACCTTCAAACCTGGGCTGACCATCTAATATACTTATTCCTAATCCTGTCCACCCTCATCATACACAGTGCAAATCTTAACATCTTTAACTCTGCCACATCCAGCTCAAACTCCTGCCTTTTTGTCAGTGCCACTGTCTCCCAACCCATATAACATAGCTGGTCTCACTACCCTCTTGTAGACCTTCCCTTTCACTCTTACTGGTACTCGTCTGTCACAAATCACTCCTGACACTCTTCTCCACCCACTCCATCCTGCCTGTACTCTCTTCTTCAACTCTCTTCCACACTCACCATTACTCTGAACTATTGATCCCAAGTATTTAAACTCATCCACCTTCACCACCTCTACTCCTTGCATCCTCACCATTCCTCTATCCTCCCTCTCATTCACACACATATATTCTGTCTTAGTCCTGCTGACCTTCATTCCTCTTCTCTCGAGAGCATATCTCCCTCTCTTCAGGGTCTCCTCCACCTGTTCCCTACTCTCGCTACAAATCACAATGTCATCTGCAAACATCATAGTCCATGGGGACTCATGTCTGATCTCGTCTGTCAACCTGTCCATCACCATTGCATATAAGAAAGGGCTCAGGGCTGATCCTTTATGTAATCCCACCTCCACCTTAAACAATTTAAAAAGAAATATATTCTATTAATTCTGTTGGGCACAGCACAAACATGCAAAGCAGCGTTGCTTGTCAGTTAACACAAAGAAGTTAGGCATGAATAGGGAATTATGGAACTATTTAACTACTCCTGTGGCAGCAGGTGTAAGTATAGGACTATAATACGGATGGTCCTGGGTTCTAATACAGGAAGTGCAAAATATTTTTATTGTTGTGACAGTTCAGTTTATAGTAATGCAAAGGAAAATATCCAAGTGCTATTTCAATATTCCAGTGACAACTGGTGCAAGTGTAGGGCAGCCATACAGACAGTTGTGCGTTCTAATATAGGAAATTCCAGACATTTTTACTGTTGTTCCATTTTACATTATATTAACTATCACTTATAACACTTTATACATAATTATAAATTAGTGGAGCTGATATGAATTATATGTATGAGGGATAAGACACCCTTACTGTGTTTTGAAAGTTCAGATGTATGACTTTGGGTATATTTTCTACTATGTTTCTGTAAGTATAACTGTGTTATCTGGACTCAGATGGCCTTCACACTTAAACAAGACTCATACACAAATTAATGTATATACGAGAACCTTGTCAGGTCACACACACATATATGGTTAACACCTCAGTCTGTCATCTCTATTGATAAATGATTCATGACTACATGTGAGAAGCACTTCTTCTGTGGCAAAGATGGAAAATCACCACTGTGGAAGAAATGTTTTGTCTCTTATGTATTGGTTTGAATCCCACACTGTAAAAATCAATTTTACAGTGTATAAAGCCAAACAAACATCTGTCAAATCATGACATGTATACCCCAGTGAATGTCAGCAAAGTTAAATCACCTAACACTTACAGCTTTCCTCTCTGTTTGGCACTGTTGCACTCCACTTAATATTGAGCAAGCGCTGTTGGCATAATTTCTTGAGTTTGCATACTACCATTAAATGTGATAATAGGAAGTGGTGGGAAATCATTATTTACTATTGCACTGCTTTGGGATTAGAAATGTCTGGTGTTAGAGGGGAAGGTGACCAATTTAGGGCACAGAGGTGGGTTGCTGAGGAGTCCAGAATATTTATTGGATGTCTGGTAAAGCTCCACAGCCAAAGGCTTCTGCAGAGTGACTATTCTGGCTCTCAGTGCAAGTCTGAGGCTTGGAATAGTCTGGCCAAGGTTGTAGCCAGAGTGACTGGCATTCCACACACTGGAGAAAGTGTAGGCACCATTTCATTGACCTAAAATGGTGCAAGAGGGATACACTCAACCAGTGGTTGAATAAGTTTCAAACTATTGACAGCCCACAGTTGTATAAGTATGCTAATAAAGAGAACATAAAATACATAGAAAGCTAAATATAGGCAAGACTGGTATGCATAATGCTCCTTTTTTCGTTTCACAGCTAATACTGAAATAGTTGCAAATACAGAAGCCCAGGCAGATCATTTGGACAGGCTGACAGAAGCAAGTGTTATGTATGCAGCACAAGAAAAGTATTATTGTAGCTTTAAATGTTAAAGAAAAATTATTTTCTTTTCTATACAGTAGTAGCAAAGTAAGCATGCACATCCTAACTATAAAAGCAAGTATGCATGCATATGTCTGTAGCACAAACCAACTTTAGGAGTCAAGTATAAGACTGTAATCAGAGCTTGTGGGTTCAAATAACAAGAGTAACAACTATACAATACTGTAATTCTTTAATAATATTACATAAATTAAATTCTGCACAAGTGGCACAAATTCCCTGCTGTTAACTCTTATCTGTATAATTGGACCAAGAATATGTGCAATATCAGCACATTGCAAGTATTACTTTCATCAATCCATAATTATAGTTTGTAGTTGTAAGAAAGTATACTTAAAATAGTTGATAATGCATTGTATGTCACATAAGATGATACTAATGTTCTCTTTTTTCACTCACCGCAACCCTTGACTCTTTTTTTTATTTTTTGTGTCATCAAAATGTCTCATCATTCTTCTGTAAAAAAATCACAAAATACTTCACAGCACAGTGAGGTAGGCCAGCCTGCCTGCCCTCCATGGTCTCTGGCACCAATACCCAGCACATTTAGGACCAAACCTGGTTGCACTGTGTCTGCTTCCCCTGCACAACCTGCACCCTCAGGTAGCACTACCCCAGGAGCTGGTGCTCTGGTACCCTCCAAGAGTACTGACAGAGGGGGGATTTCATCACCCTCAAGGAGATGCCAGAGTTTGTGAATAAAGTTGTGCACCGCACCATTCTTGTACTCCTATGCCAGATGATGAGGCTGCTCTCCCTCATAGTCTATAAGAGGAGAAGATGCCAAGCACTCCAACAGCAAGCTAATTAAGAGGATGGTAATGACAGTCCTGTGGGTGAGGACTAGATTATCATTGCCCCCAAGTTTTACAGGCATGGGCTCTTGTTGTCCCCACCCTCACCCCAATCATGGTGTCCCCCAAACTTTCATGTCCCTCACCATCCTTGTGTCTTGTCTTGTTTGTCCTGTTTGTTTGCATTTGCTTCCTCACCTACCACACTTACCTGACCCAGAAATGTTAATATCCCTTACCCAGCATTCCTATCTTACTGAGGTTAAAAAAATAAGCACCTGTCCCACAAAAAAATATAGTCCCATGCATAGCTCTCCATTTCACACATGTTTCTTGACACACTTGCTTTGGTCCAATTGGCAATACAACATGGTTGCATTGCTGTCACCCCTCTTTGTGGAGATGACAGTCCAAATTCAGCTAATATTCTGTACATATATTCATTTTACACTGTTGAAGAAATGGATAGCTATGGTTCTTTCCCAAGTCCCTCCTGCACATTCCTATATTGTTTTCACATTGTTCTTCCCCCTGCTTGTCCCCATTTCACCATTTCCTATCTACCTCATTTTAACATCTATAATATGGTCAAAAAATAGAACCACACACAACCATACAGAACACATAAGCACCAAAAAAGACAATTGAGCCCTTCACTGTATGATTGCTTAGAGTTTGGCATCATGCACCAATGCCAAACAATAGTGAATGGCTTTTCTGTGGTGCAGTTATCAGTACACAGTGCCACTTAAACATAGGTTCATAGGTTCATAGGTTCATACTAGGCTATCTGCCCTAGGGCATTTATAAGCCTAGCCAGAGTGTGTATGGCTTTCGCCACCCATTTTAAATTAATTTTGCTATGCCCTTTTTCAAGGTTAGTATACTGTGCCTCTGTCTAACAGTGACACAGAAGTGATACCCGGGGTAGACCTACGATCTCCCATCCACTCATCAAGATTCCTCTTGAAGAGAGTCAATGAGGGACTCTGCCTAACCTGGACTGGGATTTTATTCCAGAGTGAAGGGAGCCTCTGGGTTATGAATCTGTCCCTCCAGCATGTCCTATTTATTTCAGTGCTGAGGTTCAAGTCCCTCGAGCGCGTAGCTCGATGGGATTTGGATTTTCTGAGGTGCAGCATGTCCATTAATTCCGGGTTGGACATGGCTTTATACATCAGGCACAGATCGCCTCTGAGCAGGCGGTATGCCACTGAATAGAGCTGGAGTTTCTTTAACCAGGCAGCATACGTCATCTGTTTGAGCCCCTTGATCCTCTTAGTGAGGTACTTTTGGGGTCTTTCCAGTTGCTGCAGGTGTCTGGTAAGGTACATCCCAAAAGGGGCATTGTACTCAATTATGGGCCTGATGAGGGATGAGTAAAGAGGCACGATGACCTCCCCTGATCTAGATGTGAATCCCTTCATGATTAGGTGGGCTATATAAAATGTTTTTCTAACCACTTTGGCCACGTGGTTGTCAAATGAGAGATTGCTATCAACTTGGGTCCCCAGGTCCCTAATTACTTCTTCTGTACTTAATGGATTGCCACCTATGTGGTAATTTGTGGGCACTTTGTTTTTGCCAAAGGGGATGACTATACACTTTTTGGTGTTTAGCTTGAGGCCATGGCTCTGGCACCAGTTGTCTGTTTCTTTGAGGCCCTTTTGGAGGATGCTTGTGTCGGCTGGAGAGTCTATTATGGCGCCCAGTTTGCAGTCATCTGCGAACTTGGTCAGCCACAGTCTTTCCATGTTGGCCTGTACCTCCGAGAAATATATACCGAACAAGAGAGGTCCCAGGACTGAGCCTTGTGGGACACCACTTGTAACTGGTTTGGAGTCTGACATGGCTCCAGCTATTCTAACCATGTGGGTTCTGTCCTTGAGCCAGTTTGCAACCCATCTAGAGACATAGGGGTTTATATTTAAGCTGGTGAGCTTATCTATAATGCCCGAGTGGGGTATTGTATCAAAGGCCTTTGCGAGGTCCAGGTAGGCTGTGTGGACCACCTTCCCCTTGTCAATGGCCTTGGTGACTGTTTCAAAGAAATCGACCAGGTTTAAGAGGCAGGATCTGCCCTTAACAAAGCCGAACTGGGTAGGATCCAGTGTCTGTAGGTCCCCAATATCTTTATTTATAAGGTCCATGATGATCCTTTCCATAGCTTTGCAGACCAAGCTAGTGAGACTTATGGGGCGATAGTTTCCAGGATCCGTTGAAGCACCACCTTTGTGGAGAGGGACCACTGTTGCTGTACGCCACTCTTTGGGTACATATCCTGTAGTAAGGCTGAGATTGAACGTAGTTTCAGGTTTGGGTTTAGCTCTTCTTGGAGTTCATGTAGGACGCAGCCCGGGACACCGTCTGGTCCCATTGATGCTGTGTTTCTTGCTTTGGAGAGGGCAGCTCTTACCTGAGCATCTGAGATGCCAGGGGGCAGCACTCTGCTGGGATAGTTGTGCTACCTCAACACACATGGTGACTGTGGTGTAAAATATAATTTCATTGCATTATCACTACTTATGTAAAAGTATTACATACACCTGGATTCGAACCCTATATCACCTCAGCTCAGAAAGAAATGTATCAATGCATTTACACCTGTGGCCACAGAGTCAGCTAAGCAGCACCTGTGTTTCATATGCTCAGTACTGAGTGCTCTCAAAATTTTAGCAATGAGGCTTGTGTTTGTGCACTGCTTAACTACATGCAAACAGGGAAAGCAGTAGAAATATGTATTTCACATGTGCAAACACTTTGCCAACCATCACGCAAACCCACTGCTTGATGGTGAACTATGCAAAGTGCAGTGCATGATAGCATGTATTACTTCTGTTTACTGTCAATTTAGTGTTCATGCCTTGAAACTACATGTAGAAACAAACAAAATGAAGGCACTAAGAAATGGAGACATATTTACAATGCAGCCATCTGTTACCTACCCCATGCACTGCAACTGGTCTCTCAGTACTTGCTCAAAAATATATCAATTACATTGCATAACTAAATGACAAATGTTGTCTTATATACCATGCACATCGTTAGAATGACAATACACATTCAGATTTCCCAATACACTTATAGTAATGTGGGCACCTGCTGTCTGTTAAAGTATACATGCACATTGGAAACACAAGCACCAAATAATACATGTGGCACATTCATCAGTCTGGTAAAATACAGAACTTTAATATCTTGACAGCTGTACATGGTTAGCTATTCATTTCATGCAGGACTCCAATCTTCTCTCCAACATCCACTGCTGATGTCATCCACTATAAGTTGTCCTGCAGCCTTGTAAAAGTCAGTCTTGTGCTGTGGCACATGCATAAAGTGCTGAACTCTGTAGTCTATGTATTTAGCTAGGTGGGGGGTTCTGTTCTCACTGCTGTCAACTGGGAGATGAGTGTGTATGTGTGTGTGTCTATGTAGTCAGAAGAGCATAATTGTGTAACTTACAATTACCACTCCAATGATGTGGCTTGCCAATAGTTTGATACTTGCACATGCCTAAACATTCATTTCATGCAGACCTCCCAAAATCTTGTCTCCAACATCCATTACTGATGTCATCCACTATAAGCTGTCCTGCAGCCTTGTAAACATCAGACTTGTGCCATAGTGTTTGTGTAAAATACAGAGTTCTGTAGCCTTTGTACTTAGACAGGTAGGGGTTCTGTTCTTACTGCAGTCAACTCATGTGTGTGTGTGTGTGTGTGTGTGTGTGTGTGTGTGTGTGTGTGTGTGTGTGTGTGTGTGTGTTTGTCCACTTGCTTGACATTAGAGAGAGCATTTTACACCAGCATGTGGGACGCTGCTATTACTATTTTCTCCTCAACAAATACTGTTGATATCATCACCTATAAACCATCTGACACTCTCCAAGTCAATACATGAGTGGTGGCACTTGCCTTAAATGCAGAGTTCTATAGTCTGTGTACTTAGATAGGTAGGGGTTCTGTTCTCACTGTAGTCAACTGGGATCTGTGTGTGTGTGTGTGTGTGTGTGTGTGTGTGTGTGTGTGTGTGTGTGTGTGTGTGTGTGTGTGTGTGTGTGTGTGTGTGTTTATGCATTTGCTTGACATTACAGAGACATTTTGCACCAACATGTGAGACGCTGCTATTACCACCTTCCTTTCACCAGACTCTACAGATGACATCAGCTATAGCTGATTTGCAGATGTGCAGTATTCCCATCATGGTAAGGAAGAGACTGGCCTGTAGGCCAGGCACAAGTCACCTCATACTATACGATACAGATTACAGTGACAGGGCTTTCAGTCTATCCACATACATCATGACATGAATTGGAGGCCCTGTATTTTCCTAGTGAGAAACTCTGTGGTCTCTCCAGCTGCTGCATGTGTCTGGTGAGGTACATGCAAAAGGGACCATTACACTCTATTAGTGTTCTGATGAGGTTTGAGTACAATGCTGTTATACTTTTCTCAGATCTGGACACAATGGCCTGATTTATGAGGTGCATGACATAGTCTTTCCATACCACTGTGGACACTTGGTGGTTATAGTTCAGTTTGCTCTCTAGGTGTATTTTCAGGTCTTGCACCACTGGATTTTAGCATGGGGGAGTGTTGTCAATGCTGTAATTAGCGGGGAATTCCACTTTGCAAAAGGCCAAAATAATGACACATTTTTGCATTTACTTGTAGACTGTGTCGTTTTGGCACCAATAGTTTGCTTATGTTAGCCCTTCCTTTGGCATGTTAACATCATTGGTGGACTCAGTGATTGCACCCAATATGTAATAATCAGCAAACTTGGTAAGCCAAAGGGTGGATACTTCAACCTGGACTGTTGAGAAATAGATTCCAAACAGTAAAGTGCTCAGCACAGATCCTTGAGGTACACCAGTGGTGACAGCTCTACTGGCAGAGGTTGATTCACCAACTTTCCCAGTATGTGTTTTGTTGGTGAGCCAATTGGTTAACCATCTAATGACGTAAGGCTTAATCCCCAGCTGGGAGAGTTTCTCAATGATACCCAAGTGGGAGACTCAGTGATTGCACCCAATATGTAATAATCAGCAAACTTGGTAAGCCAAAGGGTGGATACTTCAACCTGGACTGTTGAGAAATAAATTCCAAACAGTAAAGGGCCCAGCACGGATCCTTGAGGTACACCAGTGGTGACAGCTCTACTGGCAGAGGTTGATTCACCAACTTTCCCAGTATGTGTTTTGTTGGTGAGCCAATTGGTTAACCATCTAATGACGTAAGGCTTAATCCCCAGCTGGGAGAGTTTCTCAATGATACCCAAGTGGGAGACTCAGTGATTGCACCCAATATGTAATAATCAGCAAACTTGGTAAGCCAAAGGGTGGATACTTCAACCTGGACTGTTGAGAAATAAATTCCAAACAGTAAAGGGCCCAGCACGGATCCTTGAGGTACACCAGTGGTGACAGCTCTACTGGCAGAGGTTGATTCACCAACTTTCCCAGTATGTGTTTTGTTGGTGAGCCAATTGGTTAACCATCTAATGACGTAAGGCTTAATCCCCAGCTGAGAGAGTTTCTCAATGATACCCAAGTGGGAGACTGTATCCAAACCTTACGCCAGATCAAGATAGGTAGCATGCACTGTCTTACCTTATCCAGGCCTATCACACAGAATCAATGGGCTGTGACAATTTCACAAATCACATATAGCATGACTCAGAACATACACCTACCTAACATGGTTGGATACACACTTCAACATCCCCTCCAGATGGACTATGTTCCCCCAGAATTGTATACATCAACATGCATCCATATGAGTTTGGGGAGACAGCACTTGATGTATGCATGTATAGACACATCCTGACTCTCCTCATCTGTGAGGTAGACCAACATGTCATCATGGACCTTTTCCAAATATCCCAGCTGTGGGCAACAGACATCTGTGAGTTGTTAATGCTACATCAATGTCTATTACATCTGTTAGATGTCCTCAAAGAAATCCTTGAGGGCATGAATGATGACAAAACTATCATCCTGTAGAACTTGACCAGGCCAAGGAGTTTGACACACTTCCACACTGAAGTATTCACTCATCACTGTCAGATGTGGCCATACAAAAAAAGACTGCCACAAAAAAATAAAGTGGAAGTTTTTTTTTTCCCCAAAGGGAACTTATCTGCCCAGCAATGGAATAGCATTAGCTGACTGTTGATGCTCATAAGCCCCGAAAGAAGCATTCTCTTTAGTGGCAGAAAAGCTCTGAAGGACTTGGTGCCCAAACGTAAAGTCAGCTCAGCTTCAGCTGGTTAATGGTTTGGGGATGTGGAAGGTATCCTGAAGCTTTGGAAGCTGATCAGCCATTATGTCTTTGGAAGAAAAAACCCATACAGCTTAGGGTACTGCAGCAGTAATCATATGAAGAACATTGATCAAATAAAGTTTACTTTGTATCCTGCAATCCTGTATCACTACAAACTATACTTTATCAGGCACAGCAGTATGTACTGCATGAACCAAAGCTCTAGCATCATGAGCCTGCTAATTACTTCCTCTGTGACTGTGCAAATCATGTGCTCTGTGAACATGAAAGTCATGTTCCTTGTGAGTGTACAGATGACTGATATCACAGACATGTGAATCATGGGCACAGCCATGGAAGGCATGTTCCTTATGAGTGTACAGACCACTGATATCACAGACATGTGAATCATAGGAACAGCCGTGGAAGTCATGTTCCTTGTGAGTGTACAGACCACTGATATCACAGGCATGTGAATTATGGGCATAGCCATGGAAGTAATTTTCCTTGGGAATGTACAGACCACTGATATCTCAGACATGTCAATCATTGGCACAGCCATGGAAGTAATTTTCATGGGAGTGTACAGACCACTTATATTATAGATGTGTAAGTGATTTGCACAGCTATAGAACTCATGTTCCTTGAGAGGGTACATACTACTGATATCACAGACATGTCAATCATGTGCACAGCCATGGAAGTCATTTTCCTTGGGAGTGTACAGACCACTGATATTATAGATGTATGAATAATAGGCACAGCCATGGAACTTATGTTACTTGTGAGTGAACAGACCACTGGTATTGCAGATGTGTATCATGGGCACAGCCATTGCAGTCATGTTCCTTTTGAGTGTACAGATGTATGAATCATGGGAACAGCTCGTCTGTAAATCACTTTCATCTGCACATTAAAATTGTTTTTATGACAAATATTCATAGGTAGAAATTAATATATTTTGTCATTGTATTGGCAGTACTTAAAGTATACTCTTTGATTTTATACAAAGAACAAAAACAGAGAGGTTTGAAGACTACTAGTGTGGATATTTCTTTATAAGTTAGTTGTAATTCCTGAAAAGGTTTGCTAAAATAAACATATCTGACAATCTCTATTGCAGGAAATGTATGCAGTATATCATTCTCTAATTAGAAACATGTTTTACAACTGCTTTCTGTTAGATGAGTTTGGTCAAACATCAAACATCCTTCAAACTGTACAGACAGACTTTGTTACCCTACCATACTACCTAGATTTATTCAATGTCCAGGTCCACTGTATACATGAAAATTACAGCATTCATCCACTTGCCTGGACATAATTAGCCAAAAAATGTAAAACAATTATTAAGCACTGGAAATCAGCAACTATACTTAGATTTATGAAACAGATCTCTCAAAATACAATATATATAAAAATAAATACTTTAACAATAAAGACCATAGTCACACTTCGTACTTTAAACCTCCTACTTTAAAATTCTGTCTAAAGCTACACCATATAATAGACAAAGTACAGTGAAATTTAAACCAGAAATTTTAACATAAGTAAGATATTGATAATTAACATACATCAATACAGAAGTCAGGCTGTAGATGTCATCTTCCCCACCCCACATTCCTTTTTCTTACACCCATTTTTCCTTTCCTCTTTCTGTTATTATTGTAAGCAGATATTACTGTTTAATTTTAGAAATTATAGTTGTAATTAAAGGATTAAAAAGTGCAGCTGCTAATTACTCATTGTGCTGTTACTTCAACTTCCATTCAAGAACTATACATTTCTTGATTTTCTACATCATTATATGTTTGTGAGTTTATAGATCTCCATTGGATAGTTTTAGTACAAGGATTAATCACTCCTTGCCTCTTAGTGCTATTGGATCAAGCAGATAGACTATTTTTTCAGAGAAAATATGCTGAATATAAAATCACTTCTATTTACCCTAAGACACTTAGGGATATAAATTTAGCTTATCAAAATACAGATATGCTAAAATATGAGACCAAAACTCTGATTGCTTTCTCTTTAATTTAATATACAGTAGCTTGGTTACAATCTGGCTTTAGTTCTGGTCTTCTACGTTTTTTATCACTGGAAGGGTTCTTCACTTAGACTTCAGAGAAAAAAAAATTGCTGATCACAAGAGCAAATGAATGGTGAATTCTTAACTCACAAATTGTGTCCCAGAACAAGTAATAATTTGTGATGCATACATGGCCACAGACAGTTTTAGATTTAGGAAGTGCCTTGTAGAGGTGTGCACATCCGTGCAAACAAGGTAAACACCATGCCATGTTAATTAAAGCATAAGCAGCTGAATTGCACGATAATCAGCCAATCCAACACAGTGGAGCTATTCAACAAGCTATAAGGCATCTGTATAGACTCCATGTTGTTTATTCCTACAAATTCCAAAACTATTGGGATACAACCATGGAAAGGTGTCTACACGGACAGAATGTTAGGGGTTGCTGGTGCTATAATTCATTTGCATGTGCTACAGACTGAATCCAATGCTGCTGCTGCTGCTGCTGTTTATAGGCCTAGGCTGAGAAGTAGAAGAGTTTTCAAGCCCTGTTTAACTTTTCAGAACCTACATGATGTGGAAATTGCAGAGAATTACAGGGTGGACAGGAACACACTACAGGAATGCTATAACCTCTTCTGTCCTCAACTCAGAGCTAGAGCCAACCGAGGGAAACCCATCCCAGTGGAGACAAAGGTATGTGTAGCCCTTAGAACCTTAGCTACAGATACCTTTTCAGAGACAAACAACAGACATGCTGGGGGTGTCACAGGCATGCATCCAGGATCCTACACCAGTTCCTAAATGTTATGCTCCAACATGCCAGTGACCACATATATTTTCCTTGCAGTTCTGAGGAGAGAGCCAGAAATATGCAGGAGTTGTACTGTGTAGCACATTATCCTGAAGTACTGGGTGTCATAGATTGCACACATATAGAAATGAAGACATCACCCAGGAAACAGGGTAGGGTCTACAGAAAGGGATACCACTTTATCAACTGCCAAGTTCTCTGTAATCCCAAGGGAATAATCATGAACATGTGTGCTGGCAACCCTGGCAGTTACCATGACTCACATATCTGGCACACCTCCCAACTGTACCAGATGTTTGCTAGGAAGGATATCCCACAGGGTCATTTACTGTGAGTTGCTGACTATGCACTGGAAATGTAGTTGATGACACCCATCAGAAATGCGCACACACCTATGGAAGAACTCCATAATGAGGTATACTTTTAAACCAGAAATATCACATAGCATGTCTTTGGGCTGCTGAAGTCATGGTTCCAGTGCCTAGATATATCTGGGGGAGCCTTGCAGTACAATCCATGGACATGTAGAGAAATATTCACTGTATGTGCCATGCTACACAGCACAATCCTGAGGAAACAGCTTCAGCAATATCAGCAAGGGGAAGGGGCACACATCCCACCACAGTCACCACAGCCACAGGCAGATGAGGAGTCAGAGGGGGAACCACCAGCTGCTGTGGGTGTAGGCAGACATAGGCGTGTTCAGCATGCCCTTGCATTGGCTAAGAGAAAATGCATCGCACACTCACTCACCACCTAGGGGCATAAAACCTTTCTCCTACTCACATACACATAGTAACATAGATGCCAGGCAACCTCAACCTTCCCTTGTATCGGCCGTGTACTGCTTGTATCAGATAGAGTCAACCTTGAACTAAAACTGTGGCAACTGCTGCATTTACAAGGTAAGTCCTGAACCTGGAGTGTATTGTGGCATATCCTTGTATTTCATTACTTGGTCAGGTAAGCAAGTAAAAATCAGGAGATTTGTACAGAAAGTACCTTAACATGTGACAGCAGAGACTTATTTAACTTATATGTGTCCATTACTAAGTAGTATGCCTCAGGCATCAAAGATTCACACAGTCATACCTCTCAAAAGTACTGATGATCACTGCATGCCCCCAGTTTAGCACCATATGTCTGTACTGGAAAATCATTAAACAAAGAAACTAGAACATAATGATACACATTGGAGTTTCTGACTTCACAACCCTCACAAGATCATTCACTATAAAGTTGGGAAATGTTGATGCTATCAATTGTCTAACTTTCAAAGGCCAATATGTCAAAGATACAATTAACAGTTCAACACTACAAATGCAGATATACTAAGCAGTAAGTTAGCTATGCACACTGAGCATCAGACACAAAGCTTATGCATCCCTGAATTCAAAAGATAGAAAACAGTGATATGGCACAGTTACCATCACTTGTACAGGGTGTTGTGTGGGGTGGCAGGAAGCATAGGCTGACACAAAAGATTGGTGAGTGTGTGTGAGTACGAAAGAGAAGCAGGCAGACAGTTGGACATACCAACAGGTGGCCAGTGAGACAAAATGAGTAACTGTTATGTGTATGTCTGTAGGGGACTTCCAGGTGAAATTGGTGTGTGAGTGTCTGCATAAGCACAGCCAAGCACTGTGCTGGCCCTACATCTTGGTATGTCAGACATACATGGTAGAGGTGGCAGTTCATCTTTGTCACGCCCGACCATGAGAACGGGCTCTGCCAGGAGTTGCACTGGCACATCCATACCCACAATCAGATACAGTGTTGCTATCTGAACATGAATAATATCTACTGGACAAGCTCCCTTCATGGGGATGATCAGGACCATGACCCCATGGCCTGCCATATCTGGATGTGGACAACATACTCACTGATGGAGCAGTGGAAGTACTTCCATTCCCGGAATGTGATTGGGCATGGCCACATTGGCTGACAACAGATGATATACCTGACCTACACCCAAGTGGATGCCATTCCACTACCAGCAGACATTCCATCACAGATACTGTTCATTCCACTGTGTAATTCACTGTGTCATTCATCTGTTCCATTGAATCAGCAACATGGTAGAGGCAGTCATGCATGTCAGACTGTGCCACATCTACAACACTGAGGATTTGTCTAGACCACCTATGGGACCATGCCTGTGCCACCATGACTCCATGATGGCCCTAAACATACACTAGTGGCATGGGGAGAGACACCTGCATCAGGAGGAGGAGGGATAGCAAGCCCCCTCCAAGCACCCCTATCAATCCTCCTGCATAGCACCTCACCTACACTTTGGCTACGGCCAGACTCAACAAGTACTGAAGCTGCAGTAGCCATACTTCCCTGATCAATGGCTTTGCCCTCCATCTGTCCAATATCTGTGGTCTCACTGGAATGGGTAGGTGTAGGCCTAGTAGCTGTGTCCAATGTAATTGCATGGGATGGCTGTATGTCAGCTTCAGTGTCAGATTCAACATCTGCACCTCTTAACAATGCCTCAGTATGGCCACCATCATCATCAGAGTCTGCTGATGCACTAACATCAAGTGGCAGAGGGCCCATACTCCCATTGTCATGATCACCTATGATGAAAAGCAACACACACATGAATACATTAATAACTACACTACTATAATGCAGTATATGCTAACAAAGTAATAGTGCTGCCACTATTGCAGACAGTGCAGCAATACACACAACAGGTGTGACATCAACAGCACACACTAAAATATTTATTTAAATTGCTCAGCAGTACTGACATAAAAATGTTTGACTTTCCATCTGTAGAAGAGATTCTCCTCTGTAATCCAGATGGTCCTGGAAGAAGTTAAGCAGAAGGTAAGAGCAACATCATCACAATTAACAGTAACACAGGGGGTAATACTTTTATCCTTTATATGTCCATTAAGTATACTTTCAACAAGAACGTGGCTGTCAACTCAAACCTAAGCTAATAACTGTAGCAATCTTTAACCCCCCCCCCAAAAAATACATGTGACACAGAAGTAAAGTATTGATTTCAATTGTTTTACTATTCAACAGTATTCAACTGTTGAGATACCAAAGCCAACACGGAAGATCCTCCTGGGACTTGCTTGGTGTCTCTGGCACTGATTCTCCCACATCCAGGACATGCTGTACTGCACTCTCCTGTGAGCTGTCTGGATCCCTGATATTGGCCAGGAACTCTTCACTGAATGTTAGTGGTGGTTCCCTAGCAGGCCTTCCCCCAGCTCCCATCTGGTCATGGCCCACTACAGCTGCTCCCCCCAGGCAGATATGATCATATCAGTGGCCCTGTGTTGTATGTGCTCATATGTCCTGCCATGGTCACACATCGTATTCAGATCAGCAACTATCTGTTACCAAATTTGCATCCTACATGCCATATCTCCCCATCCCCTTTCTAGCAGAAAAGTACCATGTTACCTAAAGGCATCCACTATGATCTGATTCTCAGCATCAGTGAACAGGGGTCTCAGAGGATTGACATGCCTGGGTGGCATACTCTTAGGCATCCTAAAAGACAACAGAAGGATAATTCACATAAGTATCACATAGGTATTGACTAATTCCAGATAAAACAGAAAAGGTGTCCACTCAGTATTATCCCCTATAGAAACATACAACA
The DNA here is from genome assembly GCF_019279795.1 of Protopterus annectens. NCBI lineage: Eukaryota > Metazoa > Chordata > Ceratodontiformes > Protopteridae > Protopterus > Protopterus annectens. Next base: position 106,348,135 of record NC_056726.1, read on the forward strand.
GTCTACAGATGTGAAATATGAACAACAGGAAAGATGCAAAATGAGAAGAGTAACAAGAGCAACATATCATTGGTTGTGCCATAACAGTAACTCACCTTTGGTTACCCCCAAAAACAGGAAAATTACACATTTTGCTAACACACTATCTTTGAAATGCTAAAAGTGTTGACAAAGGAACTATCCCTGAAACA